>NC_056741.1:1605267769-1605325269 GCF_019279795.1 Protopterus annectens
CCCAACCCCCTGTGGTTCATTGTACCAATGCCAAGCGTCCAGTGTGGTGTACCCCAGCCATACACATGATGTACAACACGAGGAGGTGGCTACTACAGGGTGGAGCAGACACCTTGTGAGGTGTGACACCCTTGGTCATCATATGTGTAGAGTTACACAATGTCATGGGATTGTCCAGGGCACATTCCACAGATAAACCTACATGGACCTGGCTGACAATCATACCACCTTCAGTTGCTATGCTCGACACCTGTGAGGTCACTACCACATATGCTCTGACTGGGTTCACATAGAGGTGGGGTTTACTCAACATACACACATTGCCGACATACAGGCTGACAGGTCCAGTGAGGACATCTCCACACCCTCCACCACACATGTGGAGATGTCTGTACCAGCGGTTTGTGGTCACCAAATGTTCTGTGACACACAGGTGGGACATGCTCTCCAGGGTAGTGTGAATAGCATCCATGAGACCAGATGGTGAGCCCGCTGTGTACTCCACTATCTCATTTGGGATTAGGACCCACAGTTAGGACAGCTATTTCTTTATAGCCTCACCTCAGGTAGGGTGCCCAGGTTGTATCGCATGACAACTGTATTCCCACATCACAGGGCCAATGCCTCCACTGAGGCTGGTTATTACTGTCCCAGTACCCTGAGGAGACCTATCTGCATAGACATGGGGTGGGATCATACTGCGGTTCGTACATGACTGCATAGGGGACATACATACTCCGCATCCCACACGGTTTGTCTTGTTCAGGGGCGGTTCATGCCTTTAAGACATGGTTGACATTTTGGAGACGGTCACCCAGCCCATTGCTGGGGGTGTTGCAGTCCATACAGCCTACCTCGTCCTGGCAAAGGGCTTCATAACATTACCCCCCTCAGGTAACGTTAATGAAACCATTGGCTGGGATGTGAACATGTACATCACAGAATGTGTTGTAAACTGTCTATGTGACACAACCCACATGGTCATAGTTGCTGGCTGCATGTCAGACCAACTGCCTGTCACAGGTGGTGTCCCATGGTGCCATTCCGTGGGTGCACCCTGTCATACATCTACATTTCCACGGTACAGGCACACCGGTGTTATGGGTAACATTGTTTGTAGATGCTTGCAGAACAGATGCCATACTGGGACGGACATCTGACACAGATATCCTTCGCAGGGGCCTCCCGGATATGCATATCTGCTGTCAGGGACATGTCCCACAGCTGACTGGTACATAATGCAAAGTCATACCTGTCGAGGGTAGTAGGTCACCCCTGTACAGCGTATAGGTGGCTGTCCACACAGCACAGGGGTGACTACCAGGGATCAGGGGACAGGGTTTGTCGGTCGCCTTTCATTCAACACACACATTGCTATCGTGGTTCTGTGGGACTTCTACATTGACCACCTGTATGTGCAGGGAGTCACATCTGACTTCACAGCCCGACACGTACACACGGTCACTATATAGCATAGAACTTCACTTATTTGCCTAAGTATGAGCTTATTGTTGTGGCAGTTTGGTAGCTTATTCTGTTTCTTGGGACATTTAGGTATTTCAGTTACGGAGATAACCGATTCAGGCTACAATTACATTAAATACGGGAAATCATTATGACCTACACTCTTCGCACACTTCCCGTTTTAATGCTTTATTTCGGAACACGTATGCCAATACAGGGACTGCCCCTCACAAAGTGGGACGGTTGGTGACCTTAGTCGCTACTCCTGTGTCGGTGCGGCGTGCTGACATGCTGCTGTACACCTTCTCTGACTATGCACACTCACAGTACATTGCTGTACGGACACGGTATTACGCGTATCCTTTGTTCCTTGGACAGGTACATTTCGGCCGCGTGGGTTTTATTTGCTTCTCTGTTTAGTTGGGACGGGTACTTTGTTGCATACTCTGCGGACATTTCATTCTGCACGGGCCATGGCTGCAGCCATTTCTATTCTGGGCGGACTATGGCAGACAGCACGTTAGGTTGCTCTTCGCCTGCCTGCTTAAACACGCCTACTGACGCATCCTACTTGGGCTCGCTCGGCTACGCACATGCCTGTGGTTACGGTGCACTCTCATTAATATGCATATGGCGCTACTGCGCCGGCTATGCAATGCACCGCCGGCGCAAGCCTTACGCCGGCCTTGCGCCGAGCTTCATGAATCCCGGGGAATAGTTAAAAAAGTTATTCAAAACAAAACATTCTCCATGTTGGTAAAATAAACAACACACCCAAAAAAGAAAAAAAAAAACTATAAAGACATAAAAATCATAACTTAGCCCTCCTTAGCTTTAAAACACTCATAATGCTAATACTGTCATTCAAACCAAGGGGCTTAGTTGCATTCAATTTGAGCTGTTTTCTAGTCAGCAACTTAGATAGGACAACAAAGTAAATAAAGAGAGGAACAGAACATTACTTGTAGTAATCCTGTTTATGGTATGTAGCATTCTGCACTAATCATCACAGGCTATTTTGCTTCTGATGACCCTTAAAGTACAATGTTTACTACCCAGTTGATTGAATGAATGATTGATTAGACTAAGTGATTGATAAAGCACTTTTACACAATAGGATAATGCTACTCACACAAAATATATGTCACTTCTTTTCCACAGAATGGGACTGCAATCCATTTATTTCTTATAATAACTGATTTCACTAAATCAATAGGCTGTACAACAGGAGGAAGAAAATCATGGTAAAAATTAGGAGGTGCAGCACCCAGCAGGATAAAAATCACTCTTATCAAGCTAAACAAACAACTCAGAGGACAAATAAAGTCTACCAAAGCCAAATATGAGGTATGTTTGGCCTCCCAGGCCAAGGAGAATCACAAATCATTCTTTAGCTATGTCCGCAACCTCAAAGGCAATACACAATTGTGTGCAGAGCTCATTGTAAATGGAGCCATCTATACTGAGCCAGAAGACATAGCAAACCTCCTGGCTGATAAATTCATCTCCAACTTTACCCCTCTCTCCCCCTCAACCTTCCCTCAGGAAATATCATAAAATATGACTCCCCCCTACTATCACTAGGGAACAGGTCCTTATTGTTCTTCTCTGGGCAGTCATCAATGGGCCCAGACAATATCCCAGGATGCCTTCTAAATAGCGTGAAACATTACCTATCTGGGCCTCTGGAATTACTATTTAACTGTAGCCTCCGAACAGGCTTCATGCCTCATGAATGGAGAAAGGTAACAGTTATCCCTCTGCACAAACGTGGGCCATCTACAGACCCTGGAAACTACAGACTCATAAGTCTCACTAGTCTTATATGTCAAGCCATGGAAAGAATTATCATGGAGATGATCAACAGAGATATAGTAAACCTCCACACACTGGACCCAACCCACTTTGGTTTCGCAAGGGCAGATCATGCCTACTCAACTTAGTGAACTTCTTTGAGAAGGTCAACAAAGCAATGAATGATGGCAAAATCGTTCACACTGCATACCTTGACCTGGCCAAAGCATTTGACACAATACCCTACTCAGGCATTGTTGACAAACTCAAGGTGTTAGGTACAAACCCATATATCACCCAGTGGACAGCCAACTGGCTCACAGATAGGACCCAGGAAGTTAGAATTGGGGAGTCCACCTCTACAAAGAGGCCAGTCACAAGTGGAGTCCCTCAAGGATCAGTCCTTGGACCGATCCTTTTTGGCATTTACTTCTCAGAAGTCAAAGCCAATGTCAGTGGTCTCTGGCTGACTAAATCTGGAGATGATTGCAAATTAGGAGCTGTCATTGAATCTCATACTGACACAAATGTTCTCTAGAAGGGGCTGATACAGACAAACAACTGGTGTCACAGCCATGGACTAAAACTAAATGCCTAGAAATGCATAAAAATATCCTTTGGGAAGTCATCCATCCCTGGTAACTATTATATTGACAACACACCCCTTAGAGTTGACTCAGTAGTCAGGGACTTAGGGACACACATGGATAGCAATCTAGCCTTTGACCATCACATGTCTACAGTGGTGAGGAAGTAATTTTATGGTGTACAACTTATAAACAAACATATGGCATCTAAGGCCAAAGAAGTCATTCTTCCACTGTATTCGGTATTCATCAGACTTATCACTGAGTACAATGACCCTTTTGGTATGTACCTAACCAGGCATATCTAACAATTGGAACGTCCATAGATGTTCCTCACTAAAAGAATATAGGGAGTAAGTAAAATGTCTCAAGTCCCTATCCCTGTATTCTGTCTCCTACAGGCTTTTAAGGGGAGATCTATGCCTGGCATACAAAGCATTGTCAGACCCCACTCTGATGGACTTGCTGCATATTCACAAAATAAACAGCACCAGAATTACCTGTTCTAAAGACTTAAACCTTGCCTGTGATAAAGAGGACCTGCTGGAGAGATAGGTATGTATCACAGAGACTACCCTGTCTATGGAACAGGCTCACCATCCATGTGAAGCAGAGATCCTCCCTAACCCAATTCAAGTGCAACTTGGACAACTGGATGGGAAATCGGAAATTCATCCCTGGTTTGGCACCTGTGTCTCTAATGGACACAGGTAACCTGTAAATGGTTCATCTCCCAGGTCCATGCTTACACTTATCAAGGGTATCAGAACTTGTCAGAGAGTTGGAATGCATGGCTAGGCTTAAAAAGGCCCTTGTGGTTGTTAGCCTAGTATACACCTATGAACCTAAAAGAGGCGATGGTTAATACATATAAAATTTTAAAAGAAAAACAATACAGATTCAAAACAGAATCAATAAGCATGGCAAAAACATTTTTAGTTCTAAAGGATGGAAAAATACTCTTCCTGGAGAAAAAAAATCAGTCTAACTATCAGGAAAAACTCTTAATTTGAGAAAGAAAGATGCTGTTGAATAGATAATGAGACTTTCTAAAACCATGATGAAAAATGAAGGGGTAGAAACAAGAATGCTGTAGGTTGCAACAAAATAGCAACACAGTAACAGAGCCAACAAATATAGCTAGCAAAACAGCATGCAGGTATGGAGCAAAGCTTATGCCAAAGATGGGAAAATCTACTTTTCCTCCTTGCAGCATGATTCCATTCGAAATTGTCACATCTGCCTTTAATAACATAAATACTAGTTACATAAAACTATATGAGATACCATGGCACCTAATTTGAGCAATCAAAAAATGCCCTCCTTATGTACATTGTCAAAGCATATAAAACATTTCTACATCTCAATACCATAAAGGAAGCTAGTGTCTCAACCTGCAAGGGTGGCATTCTCATTAGTAACCCTCACAAGTATGTTGTTTAAAGTTACAGAGACAGGGGGAGGTGCCATGGAGTTTTTGAGGTAGAGTCCAAAAACCAGATTTCAATGCCAAAGTTCTATATAAACATACTTTTCCACACTCAACAAACATTAAGTCTGTTTATATGGAACTTTGGTGTTGAGATCCTTTTTTTTTTTTTTTTTAACTTTACATTTGTTGATTTTTGGTGCCATTGTATCTCATTTACTTGGCTTGTACCTGTTGGAATTTTACTGTTTTTCAAGTAGACATTTTATTGGCAGAAACTGGGGGTGGCTATTGGGACTTCTTTTGCCAACAGTTATGCCAGTTTAGTAATAGCTAATGGGGAAGCTGACAATGTATTGAATTACCACATGTATATGTCACACACAAAATTTTTTAAGCGATTTGCGGATGATATTTTTGTATTGTGGGATGGAACTATAGAATTACTGAGAGAATTTGTTGAATATCTAGAAAGTTGTAGTTCCTGCTTCAGATTTTCCATGAAATACTCAAGGCAGAATATATATTTTCTTTATGTAAATGTATCTGTCGATAAGAGCGGGACTGTGAATATGACTATAGGAAAGAATGCAAGAGAAATAGCCTACTACGCTGCTCTAGCATGCGTCCACCTCGTGTATAAGAATGTTTCAAACAGCCAGTTTCTCAGGATGTCTAGGCAACATATTAAAGATGATTATTTTTAGCTGCCAATGAACAAATGGACAAAGGCTTTGCTAGCAGAAAACATGACCATAATGAAGTGCAATATTTTTCTTCCATGGCTGATGAACTTAGATCAGATGTAAAGAGACCATATGGACCTGTGTTAAGAAGCAACCCAGTGGTATAAAGAGTAGAATGGTGCTTATGTATAGTAATGATATTGGGGTTGTATGTGATGCCATTGAAAGAAATTGGCCAATATTGCTTTCTGATGACAGCATTACTGCTGTTATGGGTGATAAGCTCAGTTTTGCCTTTAGAAATAATTATTCATTTGAGTCAACTTTGCTATGGGCCTAAAGAGGAATTAAGACATATTTCCAGTAGGTAGGTACATATCCATGCTGGAACTGTAAAGCATATAATATGATTAATAAGGTTATATATTTATATATCCAGTTTCTGGTGTTAGATATAGTTGTAGTTCCTATGCAGTTTGCAAGGCAAAAAAGTCAGTATATCTGACGAGTTGTAAATTCTGCAATTGTTTTTATGTAGGCAAAATGAATACATTTTTAAGGAGCGCATATTACAACATTTGAGTGATATTAGAGATAATAATCCATCCAATGCCTTATATAAACACATTTCAGAAAATGCAAGGCACTCATTTGTACTTATGGCTTTACAGGTCACTGAACAAAATATTAGGGGAGGGGATATGAAGAATGTAAATGAAATAGCTGAAATGAAATGGATTCCTACACTGCAGGCTGAAAAAGCCCCTGGCTTAAATGGGAAAATACCTTTAAGACCGGACATTATTAGGTATAATTGTTTCTGTTTTTCTATTTGTTGAATATCATTTTAAAATGGAGTGTTCTTTTTTTGTGTTTTAGATCTGATGAAGCACTCAGTGTGAAAGGGCTTCTCTTTTTATTTTATCACTATTAAAAGTTTATGCTTTTAGTCATGGTGGTCACTTTGGTTGGTACTTGTTGGACATTTTGGAACTGAGACAGAGTTTTAGATGCAAGCACTACTTTTTTATTCATTAGGTTCCACAACTGGCTATATGACTCTACATAAGAGGAAGGAATAACAGGGCCCCTATCCTTACCAGTCCCAGTGAATGGAATTCCCTAATGCTCTGTCCGGAGGCTCCTTATGATGGTAATCATTTTCTAAGTTGTAAAAACTGATTCCAATTTCTGACTCCTCAGCCATGCTGAAAACTTCGAAACTGAGAAAGCTGTCCTTAGTGCCTCTTATTTCAACTTTTTTCAACTGGCACATAACATTGCAAAATAATTATGCAGTTAGAAATGACTCTGCTTTCATTGTTAAAAAAAAAAGTTGTATTCTTCTACTTCATGTCTCTACCAGCTTAATACATTCTTAGCGGCCAACTGCTAAGATTCCTTGGAGTCCTTGTAGAGGATAAGCATTCACGTGTTAACCATTCAGCTGCTATTTGCAAGGCATATGGAGTTGTCGACATGTGTGAATGGGCGTTCCTTCGTTGAAGGTTGTGCATTAGGCCCGGCAAGCCAGCATGTAAAAATCTACTGCCAATCATTAGCGGACCGGAGTTCCGCTGTGGTGACCCCTAACCGGGAAAAGCCGAAAGACAGTTTTTATGGAGTTGTAACCTAATCCTCTGTGGATGCAAAAGCTGTGCTATTGATGTAACTGGCCACCTATATACATCTCCTGTCAGACCAGCTTTTGTATAATGCACCCTGTTCCTTTACCTTCCTACTCACTATCTGTTACAAACGATTCATCATAAAGATCAAATAATTTCAACAAGTGTCTTAGACACAGTTCTACAGCACATCTCTTATCTGTACATAATCACCTCAAAGCATGCCTTTGGCCAATATACAGAGCATTAAAGGACCCCTTTCTATTTGAAGCACATTGCATTGCTATGCCTCCTGGTTATTGGAATATAAGACATCACTCATCTCAGTAAACAAATATAAAATGTTACTGTGGAACATAACTTCATATCCCAATAAGACATTCACATTCAAGTTAAAAAAATGCTTTTAGCATCAGTCCAAAAAGCTTTGAGTTCATTCACCAAACCCAGGAACCTATAAAGTAGGGTTTAAAATGCAAAATATCATTCAAATGTCTTCATACCATTAGAAGAAACAAGGGAAATGTGCTTTATAACAGGAAACCAGGCAAGCACTTCTGTTAAATAGACTAAAGGAGAAAAGGGTTAGAGAAGAAAATCTATAGACTGCATCAACACCTCTGCTGTTACATCTAACTGAAAGTCATTTCCATTCAGCTGTTTACAACCTTATTTCAATACCCAACACTTGCCAGGTTTATACACAATGAATAAATTTAGATCTTTGTCGGAAGAAAATTGTCTATAAATACAATGGTGCTTTATGTAGCCACATACAAATAATGCTTTGGGGTATGTTGCATCAGTTTCATCACAATCTGATCTACTACATCTGTAGTCATATAATGTTTCACATCCATAAACACTATCAAAGATCTTTATCCATGTAAATCATGGATGGGAATCAGTAGCCAACAGGCTGAAATGCTTCTACAACAGCGCTCATTCAATACCTGATTGACTAGAGTAAATCTGCAATAAAACCTTTTTTTTATATTGGGGATCCTAATGGAGAGGTGAAGTTAGAGGGAATAATGGTCTAATATTGTTGGAACTAAATTCTTCATCAGATCTTGATGAGTAACTTTATGTGGTGGTCCCTGTTTTCATAAAATCTTACAATTATATATATATATATATATATATATATATATATATATATGTGTGTGTGTGTGTGTGTGTGTGTGTGTGTGTGTGTGTGTGTGTGTGTGTGTGTGTATATATATATATATATATATATATATATATATATATATATATATATATATATACACATATATATATATATATATATATATATATATATATATATATATATATATATATATATATATATATATATATACACACACACACACACATATATATTTATATATATATATATATAAAATATATATATATATATGTTGTATACATATGTGTGTATATATATATATATATATATATATATATATATATATATATATATATATATGTGTGTGTGTGTGTGTGTGTGTGTGTGTGTGTGTGTGTGTGTGTGTGTGTGTGTGTGTATGCCCACTCTTGGCATATGCACAGGAGTTGTCAGAATGTATGGATATTTCTATCATTGAGCTAGGCCATGATTGTACCACACATGGGGACAAAACTGATAGTGGACTGTTGAGGACAACAAAAGGATGTATTGTCTCAATAATACAACAAACCCTGAATTCTCCACACAGAAATTTGAGAAAAGAAAAATAATTGCACTAGAAAAAAATAACTGTTTAAAAGCTATAGATAAATTAAGGTCTTTAACAGACCAGGTCATATAATAATACCTAGATAAAGAAACATTAGTCTGGAAAAATGCAAATGAAGAAGTGCTACAAGAAACAACAACAGGTTATCAAAATGCATAAGTAGTGTGTACTTGGAAAAGAAAGTGATGTGATTTGGGATAATATTTATGCAGAGCTAAGCAATAGGACAACTGTAGCTCAAAAGATATTTTAAGGATATGTAAAGACAAAGATATCCAGATATGGTAATGATATAAGGGAAGTCCTACTTGGTTTAATAGAAATGGACAGCCATATTACTTAAGGTGTTTACTTCAAAGACACAAGGGACAGGGTCTGATTTTTACCTTTGAGGGGGAAACTGGATAGGCTTAAGATGGCCTGCAAGGGCGGCTAACCTAGTTATTAGTTATTATTTAAATAAATCAGTGAAAAAAACTAAAGAATATGAATAAGGCCCAAAGAGTTAGAAGGGTATCAAAACAGACTATCACCATAGTTAGAACAAAGATTCCTGTGATGTAAAAGAAATATATGAAATACAGTAAAAGGCAATGTAACAAAAGAAAGGAAGGAAACATACATAATGTCACCATGGAAGTACGAATGGAGTACTATAAAGCAACCAAGGCAAGAAGAACATGGAAAAGGGAATATAGATTACTCTAATTCAAATAGATGTGATGAAAGCAGCACTTCAACACAAATCAGGATTTATCATGCCATTTCCAAATATAAACTGAAAATATCAACACAAGTAGAAAAACGTAGAACGTATATAGAAAAATATAAAGAAAAATTACTAGACAAATAATTCATTGATGATCCAAAGAGTTCTAGAAAGAACACATCAGCAATATAGTACCACCACCTAAAAAGAAATTAATTCTGGAGCTGTATTTGCAATGATCCTGCTGGACACAAAGATGGTGAATGGGTACAGGAGTTAAAAAGCTGCAAGAAGTGTTAATATAGAGAATATGAAATGGAATGAAATAAGAGCAAGTGAGGCAAAATTAAGAAAAGCTCCCCACTAAGGAAAAAAATCAGGACCTGTAGCAGTGCTCCGCTTCTGGCTAAAGGCACTAATGGATTTGCTTTAGAATGTAACCTTTACTTTGTGTTTTTTACTCCCTCTGACATTTCCTCCATGCTTTCATTGTATTGCATTTACATTAGGCTCTATGCCTTTCAGCATTTCAGCATATGGTTACCTTCATGGCATTTAACTTCTTTCACACTATATCAGAAGTTTGCCCACTAAAAATACACGCGAGTTTTAATTTGTCAAATTCCTTGTCTCATCAATGCAATCGCATCATGGCAATAAAATGTGCAAGGATCATCTCCTTAGTTTAATGCAATAATAAATGTTTCCATCACTGTAACTATATGTCATATTTTACTGCCACTGTCATATATACTATGCAACATAATGGAATGGCAAAGGTGAAAAAATATTAAAAAGCTCATGACAGAACCCACTGACAAACGACTAGAGAATACAGTCAACTAAATAAGGACTCCTGGATTAAATTTCTGTTACTTCCACCTGGTAACCATTCACTATCAGTTTAACTTTACAACATAATCATACGACTCTAATAAATATTCTCCTGCAAAGGGGTTCTTACTCATGCATATTTCATAAGAAAGCTCAAGAGGTCAACAAGAGTCAGAATCCAGTGGCTAGAGATTAAGACTTTGTTACTAATGCTCCAGTAACTATTTTAGTGTGTGTATTAAAAGATTAACAAGCTAAGCTTTAAGATGTGCCTTAGTACTGTTTTCAGTTGTTTCACTGCCAATACCCAAAATGAAGGACCTTGCCTTAAAATACAATGAATAATCTGGAACTGAACTGAAGTACTGTGCAAGAAAATGTAGTGGGGCAATTTTAACTCCACTGCATTTCACAAAGCATTAAAATACATTAATTGACTCAGTGTTTGAGCAATTCTATTACACAGGGCTCAGTTTGGGTCTGCACGTCAAATGTGATCAATACAAAACTACAGGCAAGCCAGGATCCAAACCTACAGACAATTTTGAAAGGCTCCCTGAGATTAATCACACATCAACAGTATCTATTAAACTCATTCTGAAAGTATTAATATTCAGATTTCAGTATTTCATTACGATTTTCATAATGGAATTTCCTTCATTGCTAACATAACTGCAAGACTGATTGGTCAACAACAACATTTCATAATTTGGCCACCACTGATAACACATTTTATATGTTTGGAGTAGTTTGCTTTTCTTTTTATTGGAATTAGGTAAATATATATTAAACATACATACAACATACAAATTAATACCAGCAGTGTTGTGGCACAACTCCGAACACCAGCGTTGAAATTCCAGTAAACACAGTCTTTTATTCACTTATAAAACAGAACTATAAGCACACAAAACAAATCTCAAAGAACATAACATGCTTAACTGAAATCACTGTGTTTTTCGTCTCAAAACCATTGAGACTTCTTCAGATAATCTTGTGCAATTCATTTCAGCCCTATATATAATATATATTTTTTAACATTTTGTTTGGGGAGTGGGTTTAATGTGTAATATTTAACAGAAATGTTTTTAGAAAGAAACAGGTTTAAACTATTTATTGTTTTTTATAACTCCTCTCTTCCACATTTCATAAAACATATATAGAGTAGTAAAGTAAATACTTTTTGATAATAATGGATCCCTTAACTCCCCTTCTTGTTATTCCCTGCTACTCCCTTTACATATAATATATATATAACATATAATCACACTTGGATACTGTGTTTTTATGGGAGTGCTACAGAATCCTGAATGCCCAAAATCCAGAGAGCAAAATCCTGAAAATTCAAAATCCTGAAAACTCAAAATCCTGAAAACGCACAGGATACCAACACTTACTATATTCCAGCACAAGTACATACAGAAACAAATAAAACACAAACCATATTACTCTTCTCCAAGTATAAGCAGGAGAGCAAGCCCCTCTGCACCCTCATGTGGGGGGCTGCGCTCCCCACACTCCCTGCTACTTAAATATATCAACTCTGAGAATGTATTTAGTGTACTGAAGTGCAATCTCAGAGTTGTTATATTTAAGTAGCAGGGGGTGTGGGGGGTGCAGGGGGGCTTGCCCCCCTGCATATAGTTGAAGGGTAATATGTTTCTGTATATACTTGTGCTGGAAAATAGTGAGTGTTGGTATCCTGTGTGTTTTCAGGATTTTGAGTTTTCAGGATTTTGGTCTCAGGATATTGGTCTTCAGGATTTTGGGCTTTCAGGATTCTGTAGCGTTCCTGTTTTTATATATATTTCTTCTTTTTTTTTTATTACAGCATTTTAAAGATTTTCATAAAAATGTAATAGGCAGTTTTTAAGATTCACTATGTTGTTATAATGTATAAGTACTGGATGTAATTTTAGTTTAGGTTTTCAGCTTTAATTAGTTACAAATCTTGTTTGATGTTTATTGATTTATTAGCTAATTAATGTTACTGTTTAAAGGGCTAAAATGAACTGCACAAGATTATGTGAAGAAGTCTCGATGATCGTTTTGAGATGAAAAACACGGTGATTTCTGTTAAATGTTTTATGTTCTTTACAATTTCTTTTGTGTGCTTATAGCTCTGTTTTATAAGTGAATAAAAGACTGTGCTTATGGGAATTTAAAAGTTGGTGTTCAGAGTGCTGGTATTAATTTGTTTGTATACTTGGCACCTTGTGTGCTATCAGCACTGGGTTTTGTTTATTTTTTATTTTATTTATATTTATATTTATGCATACAACATATTTCATATTTTGTTTAGAATGAAGTATATCATCTAGCCAATATGAATTTACTGTAACTGTCCTGAAAAGCAGATAAGATGGCCAAATGCTCATTTCTGAGATGACGCTAGACATATACTTTATGTGTGTGTGTGTGTGTGTGTGTGTGTGTGTGTGTGTGTGTGTGTGTGTGTATGTATATGTGTGCGTGTATGAATGATTAATATATTTGTTGTATATTTAAGCAATAAACATTTATATTTTTTTAACATATTTATATTTTTAAACAGCGAGTGGTATCAGTTCTTCTAGCCACATAGTACTGGATTTTTCATAATTCTGCTGTTCCTTTCTGCAAAGGAAAGTTTACATTTAATTGATAAATGCATATTTTTAGATATGTTAAATGTCTGCTACACCTTTTTTAAGCACCTTTATTGAATGATCACTCTGACATAGGCAAATTTACATTTATACAAAAGTAATCAAATTGCATTAAATTAACATTAAGAAACATATTTCACTTATATTGCTATATATCATATAACCGCACCAACATTACATAAATTATTCAATTCCTGCCCCTTTTTTTAAATAAGAAACATCTTTACTAAGCCATAACTTATGACATAAGCAATCATACATGTATATAAATGAAAACAAACTACAGCAACACAATCCTAGTTGCAGCCATTTTACATCACAAACCACACTGACACATTCCCAGATGAAACATTATACAAAACTTATAATCTATCCAATCATTTTCAGTCAAGCATTACATAGCTCATTTAAGTCCTGACTTCTTTTAAACCTTATTCCTCCCCTATATGTACTGTTCCCACAATTCCCATTTTTCCTATGTAGTTTGCTGCTACCCTTTTCTAAAGATCTCAATTCCAGTTGTTTCAACTCTGTTGCTATATTCACTACTTCTAATATAGTTGGATTAGATTTTGAATTTCCGTTTTCTAGTAATTGCTTTTTGGCTGCCACCATAATTAGACACAGCAAGGGCTTACCATGTCTAGGCAATTTTGATTCTGTATCATAGCTCAGAAAAAAATCATCTTCCTCATTACACCAACCCCCCACCCAGCATCTTTGGCAGTACATCCCATAGGGAAGACTTAAAGTCTGCCAACTCATTACACTCCCAGAAAATATGTTCCCAATTATGTCTTTCTGCCCAGTCACACCTCCAACATTTGCTGTCTACCTGAGGAAAAATTCTCTGGAGTCTACTTGGGGTATAAAAATATCTATGTAAACATTTGCAAGCAAAAATCCTAAACCTTCTAGAATTTGTTGCATATTTGGAAGACAAACATATATCCCCCCATTGTTTCTTTGTGAATTGCTTATCCAATCTGTCTTCCCAATCCTTTCTAACCTCCTCTGACTGATTCTTATAGTTATCATGCAATATTTTATATGCTGTACTATTTACTCCTTTAATGACAGCTTTTGTTCTAGATTCTACTAAAAACTCTACCAGTGCTGGTCTTTCATTTAGGATCATCCTATTTATTTCTTTTTGCCTATACTCACTACACATTTTCTTCAGAATAATTTGTGCTAAAACAAAACAAAAAAAACTAGTAATTTTTTTTGCTTTATATGTAGCAGCCCACACCCTAGCTGTTTTGTTCTGTTTCTTTGTTTTACCACAATACATTACTTTTGTAAAACTTTACTCATTGATTCATTTGACATTGCATTCATTGCACCTCCTGAAACACCAGAGGAACATCTTGTCTCTGTTTTTCCTGCTGAAACCTGAAACTTTTTGTACTACATTAAAAGTATGTACTTTTCTCCAGAAATCTCAGTCAATTCCTCTAGAGATATAGTTATTTTGCTCTTTCTGGTTGGTTTAATATAGTTTCTAAAAATCTCTCCATTTTCTTACTTCCTTGGGATATTTTTTTATTTTTCAATGTTGACAGGCTTTCAATCCTACATGCCATATTTCTATATTATATTGGTAGTGAAACATAATCGGCTTAAGTTTCCTTTGTTTAATCTGTCTTTGTGCCTTTGAAGATTGCATAGAATAGTGTCAAGTCTTAATTTGTAGTTTTTCTCTCAACACACTGATCAAAAAATTTCATTTTTAATATCACTCTTTTTTTATTTTCTCCAAGTCTTTTGGGTTTCTAATACTATGGCTGGAATGGACCCCATTCCTACGTCAAAGTCCAATTAAAGTTCATGAAATCAGCATTGTTCAATCTTTGATGTCAGCCAAAAGTGCTCTTCGCAGCACCCGCAATGTGCCCAATAATGACTCCTTCTGCAATTTGTATGGGGTTACATGGATTGATAACATACCTAAATATGATTATCGATTCTTTTTTATAAGACCTGTTGCTCTTACTACTACTATTGGAACTGTCTAGGTATCTTTCTTCCACATTGCTCTCCTTTTGCCTGCAGATCCTGATATTTTATGACTTTGTGTCTCTCTGTATGCAAGACACTGTAGCCACTGGGTGTAGCAATTACAATGATCAATGCTACTACTGTCTTCTTTTCTTGGACCACTATAATCAGTTTTCTAGCAGGTATGGTTTGAATTGTTGGTAATGGGTGATCCCATGTGATATAAACATCATCATTTTCTGTGATGGTCTGTGGCTCATGTTTCCAGTGTTTTTCAGCCACTTAATACCATAATGCTTGCACAATCCCCAGTGCAACAGTCTTGCCACATTATTATGCCTTTCAGTATACAGTCCTTCTGCTATTAGTATATCACAACCAGCAACAAAGTGTATGACTGTTTCCAATTCGGTTTTACAAAACCTACATTTGTCAGTTTCTCCCACATGTTCAATGGACTTTGTAAACCAGCATTTACATAGCCCACTTATCTTGGGCTACCAATATTAACCTTTCATCTCTTGGTTTGAATTCGCCTCTCCTTAACCATTCCTGTATTTTCTTCTGATCAACATGAGGTTCATCAGAAGTTTTCTATACTTGCAACTATATTTATACTTTTCCCACATTTTTTGCATTCTCATCTGGTCCTTCACCTTATATTCTTTCTTTTGTTTTTTTGGCACATTCAGTCGCTGCCTGATTTTTATCTAATTCTGGTTTGATTTTCATTCCTGCTTGACGCTGATATGCTTCTGCTAAATTAAGCAAAGAAGTCATCTTAGATTTAGTCTCCTTATGTTTCAAAAGTTTCACTACATTTGGGTCTTGTGAGGTCAGCAAATTTGTGTGGAGTCCCACAATTGCAGATCTATACATGTAATCAATTTCAAGGAGGCTCATCCCTCCTTCAGAATGGGGAATATATAATCTTGGTATACACTGATTTTTATAAATCATTTGGTGAGCATAAAGCATCCTTCCTGTTTTCCTATCTAATCCATCCAACACGTTTTGGGGCCAGTCAGTCACTCCAAAACTGTAAGTTAGGACAGGAAGAGCAAATTGGTTTATAGCTTGGATTTTGTTCCTAGATGTTAACGCTGTTATCAAAATTAATTTGTCTTCTAAAATATTCCGTACTAAGTTTTAATCGCATTTGTTCATGTTTTATTGTTGATCCTTTATCAATTCCCAAATATTTATACACTCCCTCTTGCTCCACTTCTTTTATATCATATTCTTGTCTCAAATTATGTTTTCCCGGTGCTGCAGTTTTCCTCCTTTAATGATTGCTTTTGCCTACTTATCAAAACCAAATAACATTCTTATATCATCTGAAAAAGTTTTGACAACCTGCATCTGTGCTTTCAGTTCCTCATCTGATGAGCTATACAGTTTTAAATCATTGACAAAGAGAAGATGAGAAGTCTTCATGCTTTGTTATTTTTTAGGAGCCAAATTGTAGCCATCAAGATCACCAATGTGGGCAGTGTTATGATGGAGCTGGATGTGCATATATTTTAACCTGTATTGTTAAGCAAAAATGAAAACACCGGATAACTGCTTCACCTTTTATACCACTAGGATAGCTTACAAGTCTCAGTCCATTTGACAGCCTCTGATTTGCTATGCAATAATAGAAAAAGAAAGTTGCCCCACCTGCATATTTAAAGCATTTTTCCTCCAAAAGGTGACTCAGTTTGATTTTTTATACAAAAAAAGATTGTCTGTTTTAAAAAAGTGCATTATTCCCTCCTTATCGTAAACTCTTAAAGATTAACCTGAAGCCACCACCTAAGTATGATTACCACTCTGTATAAGGCTGTACATTTGGAGGTTTAATAAAATAAACACAGCGTGATAATAAAAAAAAAATTTCTGCTGCTTCTGACTGTGGAGGAAATGTGTTGTTCCCTCCTTCTCTCTACTTGTGCAGTTTTGTCTGTCCAAATCAGGCATAATGCAATAATGAAGAACTCAACCTTCTCGGGGGACAAATATCATTCCAAACAGAAAGGAAATGGCAAACATGCCTGGGTCAAGGGTGGATGGACTCAGGTTGGGGAGTGGGAGTTTTAGGGTTAGTTATGTCTTTGGTAGGACTATATGCTTTTATTTGGTCAGGTATTTAGAGGGCTATGTAGCTGAGAGATATTAGGCTCTTAAGAATTAACTGAGCTTGGAAGAATGTTTTTCTGACACAGTATTATTTTTATAAAAGGAACAGGTTATTCCTATACAATACAAAACAGCAAACATGCTTGTAAATGCAAGCATTAAATTATTGCATTTGTGACTGCTAAACACAAAGCAAAGAAAAGGACAAAAATTTCTTGCAAACACAACTCAATCTGCAATTACATGGGGATAGGGGTGCTAGCGCCACACCCTTTACCAATATATACCATCTCTGAAGTTTCTCAGTTGAAAGCGCAAATCACCCATACAAAACAAAAAATATCCCCCATGTGCAAGTTTACAAAAACAGTCAAACAGTGAAATTCCACTTCAACAATCATAATGATGTCAATATACTTAAATTGAAACAACACTAAAGCAGTGAAGTATATTAAAGCAAAATGTTTATTTTATATATGCATTCAGAACACAATATATCAGCACTTCCTGGCTTCTTAGATTCAAACTCAAATAACTGAAACACAATCTTTTGTCTTGCAGTCCCAAAAAATAGTACATTTTTGCATCATTTTATATTCCACAAACCTCCTCTTTAAGTGTCGTCTGTGCTAAGGCTGAAGGCCTTGCCTGCAAAAGTATGTGTTTTCCACCTTAACTAACTCAGTTATTTACTTATTCATCTATTTGCTTTGATTAACTAAATATCATTTTGTCAACTGGAATTGGCTTAGGGGGGCTGGTCCATGGATCTTTTTAGCTATAACCAAGGCAAGAGATAGACAAATGTGAAACTTGAGGATTACCGCACTATCATCTATACAATTATATATCTTGAAACAAAGTAATCAATGTTAACAAAACAAGCTTTGCAAATATCAAAAAGTGCACAACAAGAATATTGAGCAATGAGAAACCATAACAGATGTTTAAGTTTTATGAAGGTAATACTTACATACACTTCACATTCCGGAGCATGAATGATGCTTAAGCCATTGCCATGATATGAAAAGGAAGAAAGTCAAGTTGCATAATACAGAAACAGCCAGGGGCTGTAGTCAAACCTTGTATTTCTACCACTCACTCACCATGAGCCTAACATCTAAAAAGGTAATGCCGCTCTAAATGCTTTTCCTAAAGACAAGCATATGTACTTCATTTTCAGATCTTACTCCTATAGTCATAAAAAGGCTTTTTTTAAATAACAGCATGCTAATGTATAGGTATGTTGTATACAGATCTAAAAAGCAGAAACTACTTTATAAAGCCTAGTAATGCCTGGAGTTTTTGAGATCTGCCGTATTTTAAGCAGAGTACACAGAGTATGGCTAGCTGCAACCTTGGTGATGGTTCTTTTTCACAGATTGCTATCAAGGTCTTAAGCTGTGTTCCAGTCATGCAGTTGGGAATGGGTAATAACTGCAATACCACTTAAGAGCAAAGAATACTGCCTTAATAGGATGCGTGATCAAATGTGTCAGAGACAAGATGATGGACCCAATGTTTGCAAGATGCATGCTTACTCATTAAAAAAGGTAAAAATACAGCAAACAGTACTGGCACAAGTCTTGAAGTAGGAGCAGGTAATGCTCCAATAGAATTAAAGCTCAAGCGATAAAGGTACATTAAGCAAGTGGCATGCAGCAATGTTTCTTCATGTATAAACTTATGGTCAGTTGCTCACATTGCAGGAAGACTAGGATGAACCCACAAGACGGAGATGCTACTATAGTCTTATCAGGTGGTCCTAAAATATATAGAATTTCTTATAATTGGCATGGAACAGAAAATGTACATCACATCAAAAGACAAGAAGGAACAGGATAGGAACTGAACAGCTTCCTGATAATGTCCCCATGCCCCACCTTTCCAATGCAGGCTAACACTAACCCAAACAATTATGTTCCAAAGGAATGCTAACCTACTTGTCTTTATCCATTAGACTTTCACAGTCTCCTAGAAAAGAACAAAAAATATTCTCAACATAAATTAATATTTCTAGAATGTGTTATGTTACATTTATACCTACATTTTGGTTCTTAGACAGCTTCTTCACTGACACACCAAATGTTAAAGCTCGCTTTTACGACCAATATGTTATTAAATAGTTCTGCAGCTCTTCTTTTTAGCTCAGAAAATATGGTGATCTGCTGTAAAAGATCAAGATGTACAGTGTGCCATGTGTAAAACTACATATTATATCTCAAAAAAGGGGGTTAACTTACGAGCTTTAATTCAAGCAGAATGGGGTACAACTTGGTAAACTAAAGTCTTTGTTACAACTGTAGCCTCTTTTATAGCTAGAAACATTTTGCTGATGTTTGCTGAAACACTTTGACTTTTTGCTAGTGGATCTATACAAAATGCTCTGCACTCACTTCTCATGCTCTTTCAGTTACCACACCAGAATCCTGTCTTCATCCAGAACAGTTGTTACTCTCTTATGCTGCCACTGAGATGCAATGTGTGCAGGAGCTGTCCATGGTGCTGACTGTGCAGCACTACTGTTCCTAAAGTATCATTACATCGTGCCTTCTATCTTCAAATTCTCTGCCCTTGTCTGTCACAAACCTATTGCCAATGCGAAATGCTTCAGCTACCACTTACGTTCTGTATGCTATCAACATCTGCCTGCATAAGTGATCTGCATTTTTTGTCTTAGTTCTTCTGTGTTGCATTGCTCTCCATTTCTGATTTAATAATTTGCTGCTAATGTTCACACTCCTTTGTCAAGAGTTTTTTCAGCTCAGTTAACAACTGTCGGTATTCATTTATCTCTCTTCCCTTACATCTTGAAGATGTAATTATTGTTGCCTTGTTTTCATTTCTGCAGTCCTCTAAGTGTAAATTCTTCATATTTTCATTGCAAGGTGTGCCTTTTAAATGCGTGTCTTGCTTTACCCCAACCCTTAACCTTCCTTTTAATGTGTGTGTGTGTGTGTGTGTGTGTGTGTGTGTGTGTGTGTGTGTGTGTGTGTGTGTGTGGGGCTATTTCTGTAGGAAGCAACTGTGACTGAAAGTAGAGATACATTTTTGCAGCTGATAAGAATGATGTCTTTTTTTGCTACCAGTAAATGAGGAAAGCCAAACTGTAACTGTGATTAAAACTTTGTGAAGTTCCTACAGTATTCCAGTATTATGTTTTCCTATACAAGGCAATTAGGCTTCTTTACTGCCTTTGTAGGTGGCAAGTCAACATGTCACGAATTTACTGATCACACCACAGCATTCTGTCTACCTCTTAGGCTGTACCTAGATAGCTAAATTGTGCACAACACTGACCATTTGCTAAATTATTGAACCTTAAAATATCATTCTATGTTACAAGGAATTCTTTGATGCTGATGATATTATTATTACAAGTGCCTTAGTCTGTATGTACTCTAATTGCTTTGAATAGCTGGCTTTATGTGCTATGGGGTACACTAGAAAAACTTTATGTAAATTAATGATAGCTTTGACTCCTGTAACTTTCTAGGGTTGCATAGCATACTGCACCATCTAAAGACCTCTCATCTTGTTTTGTTTGTTAATTATGCAAGTTGCCACTGTTGCTGTCCATGATTTCAATGAACAGAATGTTGTGTGCACGTGCACGTGTGCGCGTGCACACACACTCACACACACACACACACACACACACACACACACGCACACACACACGCACACACACATGGATTTTACAGAGGTGGGGAACGCTGGTAGTGATAAGACTCCCCACCATACCCTTTATTAATGTTTGAGTTAGTGCCCACATCTGGTTTAGACTTCCCAGAGAAGAATGTTTGTGTAAGTTTTAAGAATAGTCAGGAGTCATTATCATTATTATTCTAAAATGTATTATTTGGTGGCTGGTGATGCTGATGCATTCTGTAATTCAGGCTCTGAAACAGGCAGCAGAGAACTTGCTCTGTATTACTCAAGCATCTCTCTGGACACAATGAGAAAAGGGCAGAGGCTAATGAATTCTGGACACAGTGGTTAAAGGGCAGAATGGAGTACATGTTGAGGCCCTAAGCTCATATAGATACCTATACAGTAGCAATATAGTGAAGAAAATCTCAAACCTGACTCTGTCGGCCCTCTTCCTATTAGCAGAGATAAGGCAGGAAACAAGCATAAAATATGTCCATGCTATTAAAAATGGATAGGCTACAGGTGACTCTGACTGGTAGCTGTGCCATGAAGGACAATGATCTTAGGCAGAATTTAGCTGAGATAGTAGATGGGGTCACCAAACGGATGGCAGTTTTTTTTTTTGTTTTGTTTTTTTTATGCATGCAAGCTAAGAGCTACTAACCAAATTTGTGGTATAGCTCTGGGCTTGTCTCTTCTCATTTTGCAGTTTCCAGTCTGTATAAATCAAAGCAACTCACATATCCCTAGATTTGTTTCCAAGATCACTCATGAAAAGAAAAGGTTGTATATACTAGGTCTCACCTGGTTAAAAAGAACTAAATTATTGAAAAAAAACATGGAATGGTGTCTTTATTTGGGACTTTTTTCTCCTTTTTGGCAATGTTAGCTTTAAATAAATAAGATGATTATTAAGATAAATGTTGAAGGCCTTGATCTGAAAGCTCGTTTGGTATCATACTCACCCGAACTTGCATACTAAGGTCTGACTTAGTCTGAGTTGTCAAAGAAGAATCAAGGCAGAATATGTAGCATTTGGACTTAGCTGCATCCACAAATGATGGCTGTCCTTAAGTTCCACACAAAGGACCATATCTTCAAATATTTCCTCGAAAAATATGAGGTATTTGTAAAGCATGAATAACTGATAAATAATTTTACTTCACAGCAAGACTGATGTACAACTGAAATGTAAACATGTCTCTAAGAATCTCTATCCAATCTATGCTGACATCTTCCCTTCAAGTTAGTGTCCTAAGAACCAGGAGAGGGATAAAAGTAGATACAGATGGTCAGAATTGCTATGTTTGTCTGTAAGGCAATGCAACAAGCAGAAAAAAAGATACCTGGAAAGAAATTATGAAATTTAATCAGACTATCATGTCTTTTGTGGATGAAAACTGCAGTCAGTCACCTAACTAGCAGGTCAAAAATGTCCTGTGGTACATGCCCGAGATCTAGTTGTGTCAGTCTGTTGCTGTATCTCTCAATCGTCTTGCTATGTTTTTGTTAATCTGTCCTGATACTCTGCTGAAATACATGTAATCACTAACTCTTCCGACTCACACATGGGGACACTGATGTCCACACCTTTATCATTTGAAGTATCACATAATCTAGAGCAATTAAAATGCTATCCATATTTTGCTGAGGTGATTATTATGTAGCATGTCTATTTCATTTTTTTTTTCAAGTTGGGATGAGGTTTGATTTTGCAAGTTTTAATTGACATGAAAAGATAATGTCCACTTGCAATAGGACAAAACTGCAGAAGGCAAGCTATAAAATGAAATGAACTACACATCTATTACCTTGCTTAAACTATAAATCAGTTCTCAGGCAAACTGACTGGAGCTCACACTTTTTTAAACAGCCTAGCCCTTTGCATGTAGTGAACTCTCATTTCAAGTGGAGGCTCTTTTTCACAGGCATTATGTGGTAGTTAATGGTAGTGGGAAAAGGAATGACCTTCCTTGGGGGAAACTTCTGTATCAACAAGCTGTATCAGAAAAGAAGGAAATAATGAAAAACGTTACAAGAAATACCCATTCCTCACTTCACACTGCATTGAAATTGCCAATAAGCAGCATAATTAGAAAATATAAGGTGGAACTTAAGGTCATTGCAGGTACTAAAGGAAACTAAATATTTCTTCACTAACGCTAGAAAATTAATGAAAAATATCTAACAATGCGCCAAATCCATCCATAACACGGTGCATACTAATCCCAAGGATACGGCCAGTATATTAGCAGACAGATTTATTGCTAACTTTACCCCACCATTCATCTCAACTGCTATGATTTAGGCACAGCAGTATGATTTTTCACCCTCAAATGTAGTCTTGCTCCTTCTACATCAACTGATGTTCCTCAAAGTAAGACCTTCTTTGGGTAGTCTTTCAATTCCTTTTGCCTTGTTTCCCAATTCCCAATAGATACATTTTGGAGAAATATCTATGAAGATCCTGTGGAACATAACAAAGGTGCTAAACGGATAGAAGAAGTAAAAGAAAAATAAGAAGTTCAAAGGTACAGGATATGAAATGGGATGAAGTAACAGCTACAGAGACTGAGATAAAGTAAAGAAAAGCCTCCAATTGGAAAACCCCAGGCACAGATGCAGCACCTAACTTCTGGCTAAAAGTATTTACATCTTTGCAGGAAGATTTTGCCATGAGTAAGAACTATCTATATGTGCACCCCTAACAGTCACCAACCTGGTTAACAACAGTAAAAACAATGCTCCTACTTAAAAGTTAACCTGCAAGTTATCCTAAAAATTATAGACCAATAACTTGCCTTCCGATGATGTATAAACTATACACTTGAATTGATGCCAACAGAGTTTAAAGTCATTTAGAGGAAAATTCAATCATGGCAATAGAACAAAAGACTAATAAAAGAAAGACATATGGAACAAATGATCATCTGTTGCTAAATAAAGTTATAATGGAGAACTGTAAAAAGGGGAAGAATGTAACTATGGCATAGATTGACTACAAAAAAGCATTTGATAGTATCCCACATTCATAGAAAAAAGAGTGCTTAAAAATGTATATACACCCTACACTGATCGACTATATTATAGTCACCATGAAACAGTGGCAGACCACTTTGCACTTAAGCCATGATAAAAGGTAAATTATTATTCCAGGGATAGAAATTCAAAGTGGGATATTCTAGGGTCACTCCCTGGCACCATTGCTATTCTGTCTTGCCCTTAACCCATTAAGCTGTCTACTTAACAGATTAGGCCATGGCTATAATCTGGCTCCTAGAAAACAACAAAGTGTAAAGACCTCTCATCTTCTCTTTATTGATTTAGAACTGTATAGCTCATCAGATGAGAAACTGAAAGCATAAATGCAAGTAGTCAAAACTTTTTAAAATGATACAAGAATGTCATTTGGTCTTGAAAAATTTGCAAAAGCAACCTTTAAAGCAGAAAAACTGCAGCACCAAGAACACATAAGTTTAGGACAAGAATGTAATATAAAAGAACTTGAGCAAGAGGGAGTGTATAAATATTTGGGAACTGATGAATGATCAACAGTAAAATATGAAAAAAAATGTGAATAGTACTTAGTAAGGAATATTTTAGAAGACTTAAATTAATCCTGAAAACAGCATTGACATCTAGGAACAAAATTCATGCTATAAACCAATTTGCTCTTCCTGTCCTAACTTGCAGTTTTGGAATGATTGATTGGCCCAACACACGTTGGCTAGATTAGACAGGAAAACAAGAAGGATGCTTCATGTTCACCAAATAATTTATAAAAATCAGTGCATACCAAGATTATATATTCTCTGTTCCGAAGGAGGTATGGTTCTCCTTAAAATTGATTACATGTGTAGATCTACAATCAAGGAACTGCACACATATCTGCTGACCTCAAGACCCAAACATAGTGAAAGTTTTGAAACATGAGGAGAATAAATCTTAAGCTGACTTCCCTGATTAGTCTAGCAGAAGCATACTGACGTCAAGCAAGAATGGAAATCAAACCAGAAGTAGATAAAAATCAGGCAGTAACTGAATGTTCCAAAAAAACAAAGGAAAGAATATAAGACGAAGGATCAGATGAGAAGGCAAGAAATGTGGAAAATGCATAAATATAGTTGCAACTATAAAAAACATCTGGAAGAACCTCATGTTGATCAAGACTGAATGCAGAGATGGTTAAGGAGAGGAGAATTCAAACCAAAAGATGAAAGGTTAATATTTGCGGGCCAATTCAGTGGGCTACGTATGTACACGTTGGTTTATAAAGTCCATTGAACGTGTGGGAGAAACAGACAAATGTAGGTTTTGTAAAACAGAATTGGAAACAGTCACACTCCTTGTTGCTGGTTGTGACATACTAGTGGCAGAAGGATTGTATACTGAAAGGCATAATAATGTGGAAAGACTGTTGCAGTGAGGATTGTGCAAATATTATGGTACTGAAGTGGCTGAAAAACACTGGAAACATGAACCACAAAACATCATAGAAAATAATGATGTCTGCATCACATGGGATCATCCATTACCAACAATTCAAAAGACAGTTGTGAGAAAAACAGATATAGTGGTTCATGAAAAGACAACAAAAGCAACATTGATCATTAAAATCTCTGCACCCAATGACTACAGTGTCTTGCGTACAGAGAAGCACAAAGTCATAAAATACCAAGATTTGCAAGCAGAAACAAGAGCAATGTGAAAGAAAGATACCCAGACAGTTCCAACAGTAGGAGGAGCAACGGGTCTTATAAAAAAGAATCTAAAATCATATTAAGATATGTTACCAATACATGTAACTCTGTATGAATTGCAGAAGGAGTCAGTTCTCAGCACATTCCAGGTGTTGCAAAGACCACTTTTGGCTGACATCAAAGACTGAAACAATACTAATTTCATGAACTTCAATCGTACTTTGACTTATGAATGGGGAAATTGGAGAAATTAAAAAAATGGTAAGACCTGCTTACTGGTACCTACCTTATCAAATAAATAAAGCTATACAAAGACTCCATATTCTAACCATGTAGGGTTTAACTTCAGTAACTCAGATCAGAATGCTTCTTTAAGCTCCTGAACTGTATTACTACAGGAACAAAGTCTGGAAGCTGCTGCTGAAACCGTTGCCTCTTCACTTCACTGTACATAATTACTCTCTCTTTTTGACTTAACTTGTGATCATGAAACAGCAGTATATGGAAGTAAGATTCACTCCCAAGTATGAAAACCCTAGAGTTTTAAACAATTACAAGTGCAGTCCTTTTAACAGACTTCTTGAAGTCATCATAACCATTCTGAGGCTTAATTAATATGTTACGTAACATGGATTGCTGTTAGTGCAATACTGTCAAGGACTGCGACACTGTAGATCAACATCAGTCAAACTTAATATCTAACTGAAACAGACAGTGACCTCCTTCCTGTTTTTATAGCTACCCATGTAGGACAACTTAGAAGGGAAAGAGTTCAGCACTGGCCTGCAAATACCTCATCTGGATTTTTTCCAGGGGGCTGATTCTAGAAGCAGCACACTTTGGTCTGTTTGCCTATAATCGCAGTTCAGGAATCCCATATTTCATATATTTGTGCTTGGATTACCTGGTGTTTGTAGCTGAAGAGAATCATTTTCATGTACTGGGTCTCATTTCTGGCAAGTAGAATGAAAACTGAACCCAAGTTTGTGGAATGCTCACAAGTCTTTGAAATAATTAAATGACTGGGATGTATCCATTTCTTACAGGATTAAACTGGTAACAGATAGCCTGTGGATATGTTGAAATATGGTTAGATATACATTTCAGTTAAAGGTCTCCTATAGGATAAGGACCTCAGGGACTCAATATTAATTTGTAGCTTGCATGTTGGATTTAGGCTGGATGGTAGTGAGCAATTAACACCAGTCTCACCCATCCAGAGGTGGGGGCAAGGGGTAATAACTTAATGCATTTCAATTCTACTACCTTATAAACTGCATTAATACCTGCATCATTAAAAATATACTTGGGGATTCGATAAACTCCATGTACTCTTTGAATGAAGCCTACACGAAGTTTGTGTGTTTGGGCGGTGAGCAGCAGCACTAGTTACATATTCATGCCACACAACCCATTTAAACATAAACAAGTGCAATTTCATGGCTAGCAACAGTATTGCCAGCCAAGAAACCATGTAAAGCAACACTGACAGTAGCAGACATGTAAACCTGTTTACCTACAGGCAAACTAGGTCTGCACGGTTGCGCCGATTGCCACAATGACTACCAGGGTTAATAATATAGCAATGTATATGGTCACACACATTGCAGAACAGTGTATACAGTGCAAAGTACTGTGGAATCCCATTTCAAGCATACTGAACCAAAGTTGTGTAAATGATCCATAACGGTACATGGACTGCAATTTAAAATAAACAGTCAGGGGAAATGTGTCTGTTGAATAGGGACACACAGATGAACTGAAGGAATGAACACAGGGAAAGAAGACAGCTGAAACATCTTGATGTACAGCAGATTAAGGCATGTAAATGAAGACAGTTGTAGCAGGAACACTAATCACATAGGAACATGACACAGTATGGACTGCACAGTGAAAATGAGTATTATGAGGCTGCCACACAAGATAATATAACAATGGAGAAGATGTCTTTGTGATATAAGTATCCGGACATGAACAATGGAGAGGACATATATCAGGGATGGCATATACATTAGAGGTCAGGTGCATATTGTAAAGCTGATCAAAATGAATTGCCTGAATATGACCATAATGTCAGTAGAGGTCTCCATCAAGTGGGGGACACAGTTATAGGCTCATGGCCAACAGTAAACAGAAGCACGTGCAATCATGGACAATATCAGCATAATACCAGCAGTAATCCCATGTCTCCGACATAGCATATGTGATTGCAAGTGATCATAGATGGTTCTGCATGAACACACTTGAACAACTATTATGAGATGTCAGCAATCTATGAAGGTAATCAAGCACACCGTCCTAACACTAACATCTACTGCTGGTATTATGAGGGACACTGCTATACATGTTTATGACACCATGATCAAAACAGGCTAGTTGACAGGTGTGCATAGCACATATATAATGTAACTCATGCCATCAATGTTGTCAAATAGCCATGTATGTACTGTGTGCAACACTGGAACAAGTATCACACATGCATCTGGTGTAACTCCTTCATGGGGGATCCGCACCATCAGACAGTAATTTTTATGCAACAAGAATACATAGGTAAGGCCAATAAGATGTGTGGGAGATCACTGTGGCAAAGGTGGTACACTTGAGTTACACATCCCTGTAAGATTTGTAGGGAGGTACATGGAGAAGGGTGCATTGTAGTCAATTACTGGTGTGATGAAGGCTGTGAACTATGGAAGTATTATGGCCTTTGATGTGGATGTCCTGCACATGCTCAGGAGTTGTGTTACATACAAGGGAGTAGTCATCACTGTGGGAAAATGCTGGTGGACATTCTGCATACCTGTACACAGGTCACATACCACTTGGTCTGCTCACAGGCATGGGATGTCTACAATATCATTGGGTTGTATGTTTGTTTTCATAATATACTTCTCTGGACTACATGAAGAGACACATGACTGAACTATCAGATTATGTGTCCCAGGGAGGTATGACCCTAGCCATAAGCAGCATTCCACCTTCACCCAAGATAATGCTACAATATAAACAAAATTTATTGACTTCAACAACTGGCTTAGTTTCTGGTGTCAAGTCCAAGGAGATCAAGTATATCTCAGCTTGGACTTACATGGTTGACAAGCCAAGCTGCTTTGCCAGAGATGGTCTGAACCTGTGTCCTCTAGGCTGTCAGATACTTGCCAAGGTGCTGGCCTCCCCCATAGTGCTTTTATTAGGCAATGTGAAAGCAACAAAAGTTCCAAAATAACATCCACTGGAGGCAAACTCAAAGTTCTGCTGCTTAAACTAGAAATCTAAACATAAAGCTGCACTGGATGAAATGGCCAACCTGCTAACAGACAGATTTGGTGCAAACTTCAACCCCCTAGCCCCACTGGTTATATGCAAAAGCATGCCTAACACCAGTCCTCTGCCTAGTATTCCTAGACCTCAGGTCATATCTGCACTCTCCAAGGCAAAAAACCTGAATGGTACCAAATAGCATCCCAGGTTGGTTACTAAGCAATCTAAAACAGGACCTAGTGGATCAAATTAGCTTCCTATTTAACCATAGACTGAGAACTGGCTTTGTTCCAGTGGAGTTGAAAACAGCAGCAGTAATCCCTTTGCACAAAGGTGGGGCCATCAACCAAACCTAGGAACTATAGACATACAAGTCTAACCAGTCTCATCTGCAAGGCCATGGAAAGAATCACCATGGACCTTATTGATAAGGACATAGGTGACATTCAAACTCTAGACCCAACCTAATCTGGCTTCATTAAGGGTAAATCATGCTTATTAAATCTAGCAGAGTTCTTTGAGAAAGTCACCAAAGCCCTGCTTGAATATAAGACAGTGCCTATCTTAATCTAGCCAAGGGTTTTGACACAATCCCCCACTCAGGTATCAATCACTAGACGGTTAGCCAATTGGCTCACCAACAAAACACATACTGTCAAAGTTGATGACTCAACCTCTACGAGTAGAGCCATCACCAGTGGCATGCCACAAGGATATGTACTGGGCCCTATGGTGTTCTTACATGGCTTATATCAGAAATGTTATTCACAATTTTTCTCACTTCAAAATTAGTGATACTACTTTCCCCAAATCTGCTTAGTTAAGTGACATGCAAATGCAAATGCAGTTCTCTGATCCATTTATAACATTTTGATAGTTTTATTGCTTTGCTCACCTCCGCACAAACATGTTAAGTGGAGAGGAGTGGCAGTCAACACTTTGGACAGTACTGAGTGGAAGAAAAATACCTGCTGCCTAGCTGACTTTTTGGCAGCATGTGTAAAACATCAGCATGCTTCTTTTCTTGAGAACAGATGATGCAGGGGTCAAATCCAGGTAAATGTAAATCTTTCACATATGCATTCAGGATGTCATTAAATAATTAAATGTGATAATTTTAGCAAATGTGAGAAGGAACACCTACAGTGAAGCACTGTATAAAAACAAACACTACTGAATTGATTAATGTCAACAGCACACATATGGGCCTACATATTCATACATTCATCAGAGTAAAGAAATAAAAGTATATGACATTTTTAATACAAGTGCTTTTAATTTGATCTGTGTGTTGTTAGTGCAGTGTGTTTAAGCAGGATTGAGCAGAGGTAACTACACCATGCCATATGGCGTGAAGAACCATTCACTGTTGCTTGTCATTGGTGCGTGATGCCAAACTCTGTGCAAACACAGAGGACAAAAAGTGAAGGGCTTCATTGGGAATTTGTTACTTATGTGTGGTGTGTGATTCTATCTTTTCACCAGATTAAAGGTGTTAAAATGGATTTGATAGGAAAGTGGTGAAATCAGGGGCAAGCGGGGCGGGGCAAAGGGAAAGCAACAGAAGAATGCACTGGAGGGAGGGGGTACGAAAGAACTATAGCTTTCCGTTTTTATAACAGTGTAAAATGATTGTACAGAGGATTAACTGAATTTGGACTAAATCAAGTGTGTCAAGAAGACACCTGTGCAAAGTGGAGAGCTACATGTGGGATGATTTTTTTTGTGGGACAGGTGCCTTTTTTATATCAGTAGTAGAGGAATCTTGTTTAAGGGACATAGGTATTTCTGGGTCAGGTAATGATGGTCAGTGAGGAAGGATATGCAGACAAACAAGACAAAAGACAGGGATGGCAAGGGACATGACAGGTTGGGGGACACTATGACTGGGGTTGGGGAGGGGACAACAGAGGCTATGACCAAACATGGGTCAGTGACTCTAGTCCTGACTCTCAGGATGCTTATCGCTGTCCCCTTACTCCATTGGCTGTTGGAGTGCTTGACGTCTCCTCCTGTGGACCATGATAGAGAACATCCTCTTCATCCAGTGTAGGAGTGTACACATAGTGCTCTGAATGACCCTATGCACCAAACCTGGCAACTCCTGTCGGGCAACAAAGTCACCACCTCTGCCAGTACTCCTGGAGAGTACCACAGCACCAGCTGCCAGGGTAGTGCTACCTGATGTGGAGGGCCCAGGTAGTGCAGGGGTAGCAGAGGCAGGTTGTGTCCCAGACATGCTAGGCATTAGTGCAGTAGCTGGTGGAGGAGGGGCAGTCTGAGCCATGGGGTTGGTTTCCTTCTGCTTTAAAGCATTTTATGATTTTTTCACATATGCATACATGGAAACATTTTGGTTGAGGTAACAGAAAATGAAAAGATAAGTAGTACCATCATATGTGACATACAATGCAATATCACTATGATGAAATACTTTATATGCAAGTATACGTCTTAAGAACTGCAAACTATAAGTAATGATTGCTCAAAGTAATCATTGCAATTTGCATATATTGCACATATGCTTAGTCAAATTATACAAATTTCAGTTAACAGCAGGGCATTTATGCCACTTCTGGTAAAATTAAATTATTGTAACATTTGTAAAGGATTTTAGTATTGTATTTTATGCATTTGTTATCTGTGGTATTTGAACCCATAATGTCTGATTATAGTATAACACTTGACTCCTACAATTAGCTTATGCTGCAGACTGCAGCATGCATGCATGCTTTTTCTGTTAGGATATGCATGCTTAATTTGCCACTACTTTTTAGAACAGCAATACTTTATCTGAAACTGTTGTGTTGTGGTGCATGCATACCCCTCACTTCCCTCAGTCTCCATACACTCATCATAGGCCTCTCTATTCACTCAGATCTCACAGTCAGCTGTGAAATAAAAAAAAAAAACAGAGAACAGAAGAGCATTATGCATAACTGTCTTACCTAAATTCAGCTTTCTATCTACCATTAATTCTATTTATTACTATACTTACACAACTGTGGGATGTCAGCAGTATTGAACTCTAGAGTTGATTGTAGCCTTCTTGTGCCTTTTTAGATCATCATAGTGATGACTACACTGTTCTCCAGTGTGTGGAATGCTAGTCGCACTGGAAACAGCCTTGGCCAGACTATTCCATGCCTTAGACTTGTACTGAGAGCGGGTGTAGTCCCCTTGCAGGATTCTTCATCTGTGGTGCATTACATGGAGTCCAGTAAAGATCCTGGAATCCTCATCACCCCACCTCTGTGCCTTAAAATGACCACCTTCCCTTTTACTACCAGACATGTCTAACCAAAGAGAAATGGCAACAGTAATGAGTGATTTCCCTCCAATATGTGTTACTGCATTTACTGGTAGTGTGCAAACCTGAACAATGATGTAAACTGCATTTGTGAGACATTAAGCAGAGAGCAACAGTGCCAAACAGACAGGAAAGCAGTTTATGAAATTGGAAGGTTAATCAGACACTTGGCATTAGTTTGAGGGTTGTCTGCTACTGTAACTGATAGGTGATTTAACTTTGTAGACATGCACTGGGGGCATACATTTTATGACCTGACAATTTTTGTGTAGCTTTACACACATTACATTATTTTTTACAATGTGGGAATCAAACTTATGCATAAGGGGCAAAACATTTTCTCCCACAACAGTGATTTTTCATCCTTGCCACAGAAGTGCTTCTTAGACTTGCTCATTATGTACATATCAATACAGATGACAGACTGAGGGGTTAACCATGTATGTGTGTGAACTGACAAGGTTCTGGTTTATACATCCTTGTGTGTATGTTTATTATTGAAGTCTGAAGACCATCCAAGGCCAAAGAACATAATTATGATTACAGAAACATAATAGACAGTATACCTTCACTTACACAATAATTCATAAGAGTTTATTAAAACTGAGTGCACAACCTTTAATAAAATTGTGTGTGTGTAATAATTTTCATGTGAATTGTAATATAAAGTAAAATAGAAAAGTAAAAATAATTGGAATTTTCTGTATCAGAACCCAGGATCATCTGCATTGCAGCTCTACACTTATACTTGCTACCACAGGGAAGTTGGATATTTTCATATTCATTCTTAACTTCTGAGTGTTAATCGTTGCACAATGCCGCTTACCGTGTTTGTGAAGTGGCAAAACAGGGGATACAATGTATCCATTTTGAAACTGTTTACTGTTTGCTTCCTCTCTGCAGGTGTTCTAGACCTGCAGGTATTGGGGAAGGTTGCTAATCACCACCCAATGCCACTTAGCGGGTTTGCAAGATGGAAAGCAAAAGATGAAACAATGTATCCATTTTGAATTCAGGAATGACTGCATTCTGTCAGCAGGTGTTCTGTCCAATTTGTGTGCACGCCAATACTCCAGGTTTGTTCAGAGATAAGCAACGTGCAAACGTGGGAAGCAAAGCTAAACCTGTTTTTATCCTTGTGAGTAGTGTTTCTTAGGTTTGATCATGGAAACCAAAGGGGGACTTGAACAGTCATCTACAGATAGGATATACTGTGTGGATCACCATCTTTAGCAGATATACTACACACACACACATGCATGATTCATAGGTATAGTTTATCTATTGGTTATAATAGAAGTACATTACATGACATTTATTGTATTTCTCTGTTTCTCTTGTTTGCCCTAAGCCATGCGTCACGTAAACAATGATATTAAAAAAGTGAGATAAACTTTACAAAATAAATGTTAATACACATGAAGTTTTTACACAACTCTGGATTTGAACTCTCACACCAATGAACCTACAAGATACAATAATGGTGTTTTAGCCTTCTCTGCTACAGAAACAGCTTTGCAGCTGGAATGAAAATCATTGTGCATACAGTCCAAAATCATCCACAGTATTAACAAGATATATGGCACTTGTACACTTCTGAGTTGTTTGTACATGTATTACATGTATTAATTTCAGATGTAGTGAAATGAGTGACCACACAACCATTTATGACTATTGTTTGCAGAAATGCAGCGCTGTCTTATTCTTGTATGGTATTCATTCTTCCCTTATCTGAGTAGTAATCTGAGACAAGCAGTCTGTAAGGGATTTTGTATCATTGTCCTTAATATGTGAGAATATTATGGTAATATACAACTTTCAACAAATGCAAGGGAGGCTGGATATTACTGAACATAAACTGTGAAATGTGTGCTGCTTACTAACATTTAAAACCTTGATACAATTACTTCCACACTTTGCAAGTCTAACTTGGCTGACACACCCACAAGGGAGTCCGAATTGCTGTTGTGTTTTCCTTCTCCCTACCAGTATTCATTCACAGTTGCAATCCATTAGTAACAAACACTGAGGAAGTGCTTGCACTATGTTTACATTGGCTACATGGAGCCAGGAATTTGGGATTCAACAATTCTAATGAGTTACACCTCATTTGCATATTCACCGTGCTCACAGGACTGAATCCACAATGGAAAAAGGGAACCATGTAGCTAGGGAACCTGAAGGTAAGGAGATTTATTTATGTGGATAATACAGAAGAAAGTTGCTATTACTTTGGATGTATCTGCACAGAAGACTGCCAATCTTGATAAGGTATGATTGCATTTTTTCAGTTATATACTGGATTTGCTCACATCACTAGGAAAAATATCTGCGTGTGTGTGTGTGTGTGTGTGTGTGTGTGTGTGTGTGTGTGTGTGTGTGTGTGTGTGTGTGTGTGTGTGTGTGTACATACATATGTATATATAAAAGAAACACACATATATATATATATATATATATATATATATATATATATATATATATAGTTTTTATATATATATATATATATATATATATATATATATATATAGTTTTATATATATATATATATATATATATATATTATATATATATATACACACACACACACACACACACACACACACATATATATATATATATATATATATATATATATATATATATATATATATATATATATATATTGCATGCATTAGCAAATGTTACTTTTGTCGTATGCACTTAGAAATTTATTGATGGCATGGGCATTTTTGTCAGGACATTTTACTTTCTCAGATGCACAGCCTTATTAACTTTCATCACAATTATTAATGGTACAACTGTTCCTCTTTAACATTTCACTGAAATAGCAATAGAAGAGTGTAACATCCTATACTGTCAATGACACAGGGGTATTAGCCTTCTAGGATGGCACATAAACACCTCTACAAGAGTGCTGGCCAAATGTAGAGGTAACGGAATTGCATAAAAAATAATGTTCTGTGGTAAATGTGTACACGTTTTGGGACAGTTTCATTGACAGCACTTAATTCACTGATGTTTTATTTCTTTGTTTGGTATCAAAATGTCATTTGCCTGTTGTGGTGGGGGGAGCCAAGCTCTATGTCTGTGTTGGCTCAAGCAAAATAGTTTGTACAGAGGCTTGTTTTGCTATTGTTACTCCCGTGGTTTTGGATCAAGCCTTGCTTTGTGTGTGACTGTGACATGTTACAGTCACATAAATCTTTTTAATATTGCAATATCTTGAAAGTTTTTTGTTTCTTCAGTTGGTAACATTGAAAACCTACTTACATGACGTATCTAAGCAGGACTTTTATTTATGTGATACTTATTTGTAGTATCCTTTTGTGTTTTATGTCACCTAGGAATATGGCACCCAAGCTTCCCAATCCTCACAACATCTCTTTCAGTGACCCTGTGCCTTTCTGCTTGAGAAGGACATGAATATATGTCTGGAAGAATGTAAATTTGACAGCAGATAGTGAATGATGTAAACAGTGTTGGGAGACACAGCAGGACATACAATCAGGTGTGTCATAGGGCCACTGATATGATTTCATCAATCTGGAGGACAGCAGCTGCAGTTGCCCATGGACAGATGGCTAGCAGGGTGGACTACTACAGAGTGGACACTGACAACAAATGAAGAGTTCCTGTCCTCTTTCTGGAATCCAGAAAGCTCAGTGGAAAGTGGACAACAGCATGTGATTGATGTTGGTGCTGCTGTTTCAGGGAGGATAAGTATGTCCCAGGAGGAGCTTCCAGGTAGACTTACCTATCTCAATTCATAAATACTTCTTGTATAGTAAAATATTGACAGCAATAGTTAAGTTTAACAATTTTCTTTGGGGGGGAGCTAGTTACAGATTGAAATAATTAACACCACATTCTGGTTCATTACACATGGGCTTGAGGTAGATTTGTCATCCAGGTTTCTGTTAAATGCATTATTAATGGGCATATAAACAACCAAAGTTTTTTACCCTGTTTTACTGTTATGGTGATGATGGTCCTTACATTTTTCCTAACTTCTTTAAGTACCATCCTCCCTAGCAACTGTGACGTCATCTGCATATGGTAAGGCAAACATCTTTATTTCAGTACTGATAAGCAGTTTACAGAAATATTTATTTTATCCTTATGTGCGATGCGTGTGTCAGGACTTTGTTGTATTGCCATATAATCTGTGATAGTGGCAGCAGTGTTTGTTCACATATATTGAACTGTAGTAGTGTAGCTATTAATTTCTTTCCTGTATTATTTGCTTATTAATACAGGTGTTCCTGACAGAGGAAATGTGGGACTCTCACCACCTGATGTCAGAGTATCACCAGACTCTGATGATGATGATGGGAATACAGTGGGGGTTGCAGAAGTTGATTCTGTCACTGAGGTTGACATTCAGCCATCCCCTGTAATTTTAACACACACAGGCAGTAGGGCTATGCAAATCCATTCTAGTGAACCCTCAGATATTGGACAGATGGAGGGTGAGACACTCGATCAGGGTAGTGTGGTTACTGTGGCATCAGTGCCTGTTGACTCTGGTCATAGCCAAAGCATTGGTGAGGTGCCACACAGAAGAGTTATTAGGAGTGCTTGGAGGAAGGCCTGCTGTCCATCCTCCATCTGGTCCAGGTGTGTGTTTCTATGCCATTCGACATATGCTTAGGGCCATCATGGAAACATAGGTACATTCTAATAGGGCCTCTGAGAAAATCCTTAAGGTTATAGATGTGGCACAGGCTGAGATGTATGACTGACTTCACCATGTTGCCGATACAATGGATCAGTGGAATGACACATTTGAATGGGCAGTGTCTAATGGAACATCTGCTGGGAGGAGGACGGCATCCACATGAGCATAAGTCAGCTACATCATCTGATGCTAGCCAATGTGGCCATGCCTGATCACTCTCCTGTAGTGGCACAACTTCCACTGCTCTGTCAGTGGTTGCAGTGTCAACACCCAGATGTGTCAGGCCATGGGGTCATGGTCCTGGGCGTACTTGTAATGAGAGCTCATCTAGCAGGCATCAGTCATGTTCAGGGTGCAGCAGGGCATCTAACCTAAGTTGGTCTCTGAAAGGTTCCTGTAGGTAAAATTCTAAGTGCTCCACATACCTTTTTCTCCACCATTATTGGTTTCCCTCGGTTTGCCTTTGATCTGATTTGAGTACAACCGAAGTTGCAGATTTCCTGTAGTGCATCACTATTCACTCTGTAGAGCTGTACAATTCCCACCTCATGCAGACTGTGATCAGTTAAATGGGGTATAAAAACTCTTCTTCTTGGCCATGGTCTATTAGCAGCAACAGCAGCATAGACATCAGCCTGTTGCACATACACATTCATTAAAGCAACAGCAGCCCCTAACATTCTTTCTGTGTAAACTCCTTTTCATGGCTGTATTCCAATAGGTTTTGGAATTCACAGGGAAAACCAGCACTGAGTCTACACAGTTGCTTTATAGCTTGTCGAATAGCTCCTCCATCTTGGATTGGTTGATTAGCATACAATTCAGCTGTTTATACTGTAATTAGAGTACCATTGCATTTGCCATGTCATTTAGAGCCTCTTACTGAATCTAAAACTGTGTGTTATATGCAGGTCATGGCGCGACAAGCATACAATTTTAGCAGATCTTGTAGTCTTTATTGAATGCAGCCCATGGTGTAAACTTCCATTTGAAATTAAAGAGCACTTCTAGTAAACTATAATTGCACAGCACACATCTTCACCTTTACACCACAAATTCAGTATCTTCAATAATATTATTTGTCAAATCCTCCATATCCATCATATCATTTTTATTAGAAATATCGTTTTAAAAATTCAAATCTTTCTACAGAAAATTTTAAGTTTAATATGTAACAAATGCTATTTCAGTAAATTTACCAGCACAGAAATCTCCAAAATAAAACTGACCTTTTAGTTGCAGTCAGTTCCATACCTGACAAATTAATCAATTTAATTCCCTCATTAGAAATATCATTCAAACTTCATTTTTAAAAAGGAGTGAAGGGAAAGCTAAAATGATTAAATGCCATCTGCCTTGCTATCATTTTTATTTTTTATTATTTCCCTGCTGGTATGAAAATTGTTTTTTATTACATCCATGTGACTGTTGACAATGTTAGTCATTAAAATCTGAATTCTGCTGCTCTGCCATGTCTACCCCTATGAACCATGGAACTCTCTAGAAAAATGTCTCTGAGTAAAAATGATCATACAGTTGGTGTTTTATTGCCAGATCGTGTAATCTGTTCTTGTTTGGTACCTCTGTATTTTTTTAACTCTTACAGTCTGGTATTGCCGCATGCTCAATACTAATCTCCATGCTTGTATCACTTATGCTCATTTAATTAGAACAAAAAGACCATATTGTTTCTGTAACCGTCAAGACCTCAAGATCTCTCCATTTTCTTTTTATGCTTCAGCAGTTAGTAACTGACAACTTACAATTAAATGTCTTGATCCATATTTACCAATTATACCGTAGAAAGGGACTGCTCAAGAAATGCACACTGTATTAATATCTTTAAGAAGACCCTCTTGTTTTTTAATATCATTTTTCAGTTTGAATTTTAATCCACTCTACAACAATGTGCAGGTTCAATGCATTTACATACTCTGCCGCTCATCTCAACAAAGGTGAACTAGGAGACTGAATCATACCTCTTAAATCTACACATTTTCACAGAATGTTCAGATTTCTGTCTCATATTTTTTTATCTGCTTCTCATAGAAGTGTGCTTTTCTATCAAATCGTTGAGGGTTAAAGTCAGAAAATGATACACATTTGAATTTCAGACTTCACATCCTTCAGATGAAAATTCATGCTAATGCAAAACCAATATTTAAAAAAGTGTCCTTATTTTTGGGGCATGTGCCCCCCTCCCCCCATTATTTATGGCTTTGTCCAGATTTCTTGCTCTAAGAGGTTGAGGGGTATGGACTGAATGGCACTCAGACCACTTGGCATAAACAAAGAATAGATTTGGAATACAGTTAAGTGTTTTATTATCCTTTTACTTGACTATTTTTACCGGCTGTTGAATTAATGGTGTGAGGGTATTTTTGTTATTTTAATACTTTGAAGGCATTATACCCTAGTACTGCCAAAGCCTGACACCCTCTCTTTCTTCAGAATACTCTTATAAGAAAGGCACATCCAGTTTCCTGCCATGGCATCACCACCTCTCTGGCCTTGCATAGTACCACCTCAGCCATCTCCTGTAAGAAGTTGTATATGCTTACATATAGTGCATCATGCAATGGTTATTCCCCCAAGATGAATCATTCATTCTGCACCTATTAGAAACATAGTTGGCTCAATCAGCACCCTGTGTTGGTACCATGAATCAGGTGTCTAGATGCATGACATGCCACACCTCCTCCTACCTAGCCATTCAGGTCCCATTTCTATACCCTGCCCCAACCCTCCTTCATTTCATTAAAAAAAAATCTTGTTATAAACTGTCGCAAACTGCTTTTGACAAAGTTGCTACAGTTTAGGCCACAAAGGGAGAGGTACAGATCTCATATTTGACTACAAATGCAATCCTGACTATTCATTACTGTTTGGCTGATCACCCCCCAACACTTTGCACCTGGAGCAATCACCCTTGTAGCCTCACCATAACTATGCTATTGCCCACCATATCTTGCAAAGTTTAAAACAGTTTCACTGCACCAGAGTTCTCCTTTCTCCCTGGACTATACTGTTAATTCACTTAATAATTAAGCCTTCCATCACCAAAACCTTTTCACTTTCATTTGCTTTACTGTCCCTTTATCTTTCTATTCTGCACATTTTCCCCACCTTCCATTACCCTAGCCCTATGTTGTTGCAGTTGTCTGCCTTCAAGTGCTAAACAATCCCTTAACAATCCCTTGTATATGCTTCCTAAAAGCCCTAACCTTTAGGCCCTGTCAGTTTCACCATCTTAACCTTTCATTCATCTGAGGGCCCCCTGCCCACCCACTGTTGCTGTCCTTGATATCTTCATTCCAGCAGGAAGCTCTAGTTGCCCTATCATTGCTTATTAGTTTTGTCAGCACACATTTCTATGTTAGCCGTGTTGTACTGTCCTCTCCTTTGTGGCAACATCACACAGTTTCTTTATTCACCTATCTCTGTAATACCCAATTGCCTATAACTCAGACTATCTTGTTGCCCATATCCTCTTGTCTTATACCTTTCTTCCGACTTCCTTTTCCTACCATGAGATACTAGCCTTCTGTTACCTCCTTTCCAATTCCAATAAACCAAGCCTTGCCTAACTAGACAGTACACTACTATTCTATTAGCTCCCATATTCTTCTGTGCTCCCCATTCTCTTAAACACAATGTCCTCTTCCAGCAGAAACTACCGCAATTCAAACGCTCCCATATTTTGAACACCTTTAATCTTTCTCTTGCATTTTTCAACAAACCTGAACTATTTCTTCATTGTTGACTCATTTATGGATCCTTCCCTTTTTCCATTAGTATTTTATTTATACATCTATGAATTTTTAGCACCTGGCTAGGCCTTTCTGCCAAAAGCATTATTCCCCTGCCAGTTACTTAAAATTCTGGACAACATCTCTCCCTTCAACAGACCTCTGCTGCCATTTATAAAGGATAACACTGGCTAGAACAGAACTATTCCTAATGCTAAATCTGTCTACAATATTAGTCACTTCCAACACAACCTGAATGATTAGTTATTAGCCAAAATTAAGCTTCAAATGAATGTTCTCAACTACTGGTTGTCCTGAAACTTTTGTAATAAAAAGCATTCCGAAACAAAACTATAAGAAATATAAAGAGAATAAAACAGTAATGAAAATTGGTATATTAAATTGTGATAAAATATCAAATAACTCACATAATGAAATGTACATTTTGAAACATAATTATGTAAGAGGGTATATTTGCATTTTGCCCATGAATGTGGTCTTTTCCTACATAGAAGGTCCAGCTTGTTTAGTACACTTAAAGTTGAATTGCACCTTTCTATTGTCTCATCCAGTGGCAAAGCTTTTAGGATTGTCCAGTTAACTTGAGTTCAGAGGAGCTAAAAATAATTCAGGGTTAAATTTTGAGAGATTATGAGTATTTTCATATGCGTTTTATGGGCACGGTGAATAATATATGTTATAGCATATGTAAGGCAGTGATCACTAAGAGATAAGGGAAGAGGTCCTGATGCTGCATAGAATCCTGTCAAGAATGGGACTAGTGTTCAGGGATTTGTTATGGTGAGTAGAATTAATAATCTGCTAGAAGTCAATGGTTGATGCAAGGATGGTTAGAATTAAAACTACTCCAGCATATGTTGACATCACTTAGGATGACTGTTTAATTGGTAATATTGTGTGAAACCCAGTAAAGGTCTTCAAGAGTGGATACACTGTTTCCAGGAAGATATATACAGCAATTATATGAAGAAGCCTGTGGTCTTTTCATTTTATACAGGAGATAAGTAGCTCTGGATTACTGAATTTGGGCAGATAGTTTAAGAGGAGAATCTTTATATCTGTTAGGCTAGAATATAGCAAGCCTTCCACCTTTTTTGTTTAACCGGTCAGCTCTAATGATACTGTATCCTGGGGAAGAATTTCAGAGATTTGTATATAAGATTTTAACTACGTCTCAGTAAGGGGCAAGAATACCTTGTGCATAATGAGAGATCCAGGTATGCAGTTCAGTAACTGTAGGTACATAGGTTCATAGGTAAGTACTAGGCTATTGTCCCTAGGGCCTATGTAAGCCTAACCAACAGGGTTCCCTGGCTTTTGCCACCCAAGAAAGTTATTTTCCTCTGCCCCTGTCAAGCAGGGCCACAGGAGTGATCCCGGGGAGAATTTCCTAATTCCCATCCATTCATCAAGATTTTTCTTGAAGAGTACTAATGAGGAACTTTACTTGACATAGATAGATAGCTTGTTCCAGAGTATGGAAAGTCTCTTGGACAGGAATCTATCCCTCCAGCATGTTCTATTTATTGTGGTGACAAGGTTTAGATCCATAGAACGTGTATCCCAGAGGGATTGGGAGTTCTTTAGGTGTAGCATGTCCAACAGCTCTGGGTTGGACATAGCTTTGTATGTTAGGCAGAGATCACCTCAGAGTAGGCGATATGCTGCGGAGTAAGGCTGGGGTTTTTTGAGATGGTCAGCATAGGACAACTGTTTGAGACCTATAATCCTCTTGGTGAGGTACTTCTGTGGTCTTTCCAGCTGTTGCAGATGTCTGGTGAGGTACATTCTAAAAGGTGCATTGTACTCAATAATGGGTCTAATGAGTGCTGAGTAGAGGGGAACAATGACCTCTTTTTTCCTGGATGAGAACCCTTTCATGATGAGGTGTGCCACATAGAAGGATTTTCTGACTACTGTGGCAATGTGATTATCAAAGGAGAGAGTACTGTCTACCTGAGTCCCAAGGTCTCTTATCACACCTTCGGCATTAAGAGGACTGCTGCCTATGTGGTAGTTCATGGGAACAGAGTTTTTACCAAAGTGGACGACAATGCATTTTTTGGCATTTAGCTTGAGGCCATGGCTCTGACACCAGGCATTTGTCTCAATGAGGCCCTTCTGTAGGATGCCCACATCATTTAGGGACTCAACTATGGCAACTACTTTGCAGTCATCTGTGAACTTCAGCAGCCAGAGGCTGAACCCTGTGGTACTCCACTTGTCACTGGTTTGAAGTCCGATTTGGGGTCTGCAACATTTACGGTGTGGGTTCTATCAGTGAGCCAGTTGGCAACCCATCTTATGACGTATGGATTTCTACCCAGTTTAGTGAGTTTATCTATAATTCCAGAATGGGAGATGGTGTTGAAAGCCTTTGCAAGGTCAAGATAGCCTGTGTGAACTGCCTATCCCTTGTCTACAGCTTTGGTGGCTGTTTCAGAGAAGTCAGTCAGGTTCAGGAGGCATGATCTGCCTTTCACAAACCCGATCTGGGTGAGGTCCAGGGTTTGGAGGTTACCTGTGTCTTTGTTTATGAGTTGCATGATGATACGTTCCGTGACTTTGCAGACCAGGCTCGTCAGGCTAATAGGGCGATAGTTGGCTCCCCCTTTTTGGAATGGTATAACTGTTGCTGTGCGCCATCCAGTGTGTACAAAGCCTGACATGAGGCTATGATTGAACATGGTGCTTAGGAGGGGGGGCCAGTTCATTCTGAAGTTCATGTAGAATGCAGCCTGGGATGTTGTCCGGTCCCATGGAAGCTGTGTTCTTGGTTTTGGAAAGTGCAGTTTTTACTTGCACAGTTGTGATTTCAGGGGCTCTGCATTCTTTTAGTATAGATATGAGCCATTTAGGGAGTGAGAGGGAGGTAAAGTTAGCACTGAACCTATCAGCCAGGATGTTGGTGATATCTGCTGGTTCTGTAATTTTCGTGCCATTGTGCTGTAGCTCAGAGTAGACCTGCGTGTTGCCATTGAGGTTTTTGACATAGCTATAGAATACTTTGTGGCTATCCTTAGAATCAGAGACAATCTTGTTTCATAGTTAGCTTTGGAGGATTTTATGAGGGATCTCAGTTTCTTATTGAGGCTGACCAGGGAGCTCTTCTACTCATGGTATTGTACTCTCTTCTGAAACAGTTTCTTCCTTCTGTTGTAGAGTTTGTTTACAGTGGGGGCCCACCAGATTGGCTTCCTTTTTTTGGAGGACAGCATCTTGGTTCTATTAAGGATAGCACTATCCATGCACATGTGTAAGTGCTTATATAGTGCATTTGTGTAGGATTCTGCAGTCATAGCTGCAGTGCCTTTCTGCAAGGATGTTGTGAAGTTTGCCACTTCTGTCTTAAGAAGCATGAAGTTGGCTTTGGAGAATTTTTTTACAGTGGTCTCCTTAATGGGGGGGTGGAGGAGGGATGCGTATATCTATGGTGATTAGCTTATGGTCAGATCTGACCAATGAGGAGTTTACTTCAGGTGCGGAACACCAGTCACTCATGTTGGTAATGACCAGGTCTATGATATTGTTGCCCCTGGTGGGAGTGTGGATAAGTTGATTCAGGGCATTGGAGTTTATGAATTCTAGAAAGCGTTGAGTGAAGGAGTTGGTACATGAGTAGTTTTCCCAGTCAATGGTGGGGTAGTTGATATCGCCCATTATTAGGGTGTTTAGTTGGACCCTAATATTTTCCAGTATATCAAGAAAAGAGGACTGGGAGTCCTGGGGCATGGTGGGGGTTCCGTAGCAAGCTACAATTTTGATTGCAGTTTTGTCCAGTGTTAGTTGCACTTGGATAATTTCAGATGCATTATGTTGGGCAACTAGCCTGGAGGTGTGGATATCCTTAATGAATATGGACACACCTCCACCTTTGGTGTTCCAGTCCAGGTTAGATGGCTGAAAGGTATGGTATGAGTTATAGCCTGGTAATGCAGGGGTGCTCTCCATAGCCTTGAACCAGGTTTCAGTCACAGCACAGATATCGATGTTCTCCATTTTGAGGAGTGCCTCGAGTGAGTGCATTTTGAGGTTTAGATTTCTAGCATTGAGTAGCATTACCCTCACTTTTTGTTTGCCTGTACCTGCTACGGTGGTGGGCTTGTCATTTGAACCTTGCCTAAAAAATGCACTACAGGGGCTGCAAGAGCCTTAGCCAGAATCCAGAATCCCAGGGGCAACAGGTGCAGGCCATCTCTGGCAAAGCATTGTGGCCTGTCGACCATGTCGTTCCAGGCAGACAGATACTGGATCCCCTTAGAATGCCTGTATTACAAATTATGTATATTTATGGAGGTATAGTTGTTTGGAATTAGAGGTGACCAGACAGGATGTGAGTGATGGGGCGGTAGAGAAGGATGGAGGGCCTGGGTTAGGATGTATGACACCTCATAGCTTAATTCCTAAAGAATGTTGGCGGGAGTGAAGGTTTTTTTTTTTTTTTTGCTTTATTCTGGGGTGGTAGTGAGAAGAGGTAGAAAATTGTATTTAAGTAGAGTAGTTGAGCTACTAAATAGATGTGGAGCAATTTCCAGTGAAGAATTTGAGTGAAGGTTTACATGGAGGCTTATCATAGGGGAAGAAGTTTTGGGTGTAAAAGTAATTTGATAGTCTGTGAGGACAGAAAGTAGAAGTAGTAGAGCAGTTAAGCATATTTACTTGTCATGAGATGGAAAGGAAATGACGTTATAAAGTTAGACACAATGATTTGTAGGAGTTAGAATAATGTTAGAAAAAGTTAAGAGTGATAAAAGTAGTGACTGTGTTGGATAAACAGTGAGACAGAATACACAGCTGAGAATCCAAGAGAGTAATGACTGATTTGGTTAAGAGGGATATAGACAGAGCTGAGAAAAAGATGAAAACATTTGCAGTATTGAGTATAAATATAAGGTGTGAGGTAGAAAGGGGGGAGAAGGGGTATGAAGTCAAGAGTAAAAATGAATAGGATGAAGTAAGGTTATTTAAATGAGCTGATTGGTGGATTGGTAAAAGAGGAGGTGAATTTTTATATCAGAATAGAAGGTAGGGCAGTAGTGGAAAGGGAATGGAAGGAAGGTTGAATATTTACCGGGCAATCAGAATGAGTGGGAAAGAATGTCAGAAATACTGTGGTGAATGTTGTATTCATAGAGCACACTGAGTGAGAGAATGAGCAAGTAGAAAAGTGAATATTAATACTATTGTGATGGATGGTATAGGGTGGGTGAATGTATGGAAGTCATCTTGATATGTAGCTATCTCTTTAAGCAGGTTTGCAATTGTAGTTAAAAAGTGGGAGGACAGCAGTGGGATCAAATGTGTGGGTGTCAGGGAGTGGCTGGGGAATTAGGGGTGGGAAGGGAGTTAGTGGGCAACACCTCCCATTTTAGTGGGAGACAATCAGTCTGTGCTTTCTCAAACCCAGTGAATTTTCTCCCTCACTCAAACAAAGATAAATAAATTGCTTGAGGCAGAGTTTTGCAGTGGCTGTTGAAAGACAGAAACTAAAAGTGATGGTACACCACTGCAAATTAGTGATAAGTCAAACCCTGCAAAATGGAAAGCAGTACAACTGCACCACTGGGTGCTCATTGTGGTAAAACATGAAGGCTACCCACACAGGGGGAGCTTAAATCAGTAAATACACAGGTAAGCAATGTACACCCTCTGTACATGCAGTATTGGTTGGAGCAATGTTCTTAATACTCAAACTCTGTGAAGGCAGAAGAGAGTAAATTGTAGGTGCCTCTAAATGCTGCTGTGCAGCTTTACCCTTCACTAATTGAACATGTCAGTCTTAAAAGCAGCTTCTCCCCTGTACTTGAATTAATCCTATGTTGTAATATTATGGATGGCACCAATTACAAATATAAAATATTTAGATAAATAAATATATACATATATAATAAAGCCAATCCAAAGGCTAAAAATGTCACATAAACAAACCTTTCACTAAAGGCCGCAAGAAAAATCCAACCAATCTGGAATTTTCAATGTGTGATACCTTAAACCTCCTATAACAGACAGCCATGGGATATATGCAAATACAGAGTGTTCCAGCTACATGATTTCTGAATGTCCATGACTTTTTTTTACTTTCAAAGTCCTCATGGTTTCATTCTGGCCAATAAAGCCAAACCCCACTAGCTGTGAACATACATGTTTGGGCCTTTTTATTGGTCTCATCAGCACAGCATAACTGGATAGTTAGGCTATACTTCAGAAACACAGGCCTTTAAACCCAGCTGATGCCCATAAAAATGAAGATGCTTGCAAAATATCCCAACTAACATCCAAGGCAAAGGGTAAAAAGGACACAAAGACAACCCATTCAGTAAAAACTGCAAGAAAAACTTAGCCAAGCTAGAGTTTTCAAAGTGAAACACCTTAAAAGTCTTAGACATTCAAAAGCCAAGTAGCTGAAACACTAACATAAACACCATGGACCTCCATTACAGGAGGTTTAAGATATCAGAGTAAAACCTCTAGCTAGGTTGGGTTTTTCTTGCAGTGTATATGTAAATATATATTTTCTACCTCAAAGATTGCAGAAATTTCAAGAAGAGAGACACAGTGATAAACACAGCAATCACTCAAACTTTAGTCCAACAGCAACAAGAAGCTGACAGCTTAGTATTTGTTGATATCTGCTTAATTCACAGCATGTTTAACCTTTAAATTCCTGTTTTTTTTTTTTTATCATTCACTACGGTTAAGCACTGAAACTCAGAAAAGCAAAGCTTTTGTGGTGAGTTTCTGAATAATAAGAAGCTATCATTACAGATAAGGCACACTTTAATCACATTGTGAAAACGTACCATATGATAAAATTTATTATAGGGTTTCTTTACACACTGTTAAAGTTTTTCCCTGAGCAGGTTACAGATTTTTCAAATATCCAGCTTGAAGGATTTATTAGTAAAACCTGAGACTATACAAGACAACCAACATCATAAAACAGTGCAAAAGTTCTTTCTTCAGTTAATCAAAGTTATAGCTCAGTATTATAGAACTGTAGTTTTGCAATTTGAAATCATATTAAAGATATTTTGATTATTGTATCAGTTTTCTGCAGTAATGAGAAAATCATAAAACAACCATTAGGACACTTTTTAGTACATAGAACACATCTCCTGAAATAAACACAATCCTGCAAAGAGAGAACAATAGATGCTGGAGTGGGTGAATCATAAATGAAAACCTGAAGCTGGGTTAGCTCATTTACTCCCCCATTATTAAATTATAACAAATGAGATGCAACTGTGAAAACCAAGTTATAGTCTGGAGGACAACAAATGAATGGAGAAATGAACAAAATAAGTGAATCATAAAGTTTCTGCCATTAAATTCTATGTATGCAACCAGAAAACAACAACCTACCTTAATATCACAATAGGAAGCTGAAGACAAAGTTTGCTAGCTTTATGTCCTATAGGCCAGAGTAATGAGCATGAGTTGTTGTTGTTTGTCTTTCGGCTTTTTCCCGATTAGGGGTCGCCACAGCAGAACTCCGGTTTGCTAATGATTGGCAGTAGAGTAATGAGCATCAGTAAATTTAGTAAACTCAACATAACATCTGCATGAATAACTACAATTATCACATATTCTAAAGTACCACTCAGAAACAGGGCTTTCTGACAACTATTTTTGTTTTTGCTGCGTTTTACAAAATGATTAACCTTTTCATGGTCTTTTGGAAATTGTTCCAGTCTTTCCATGCATGCTCTGAGAATTTCAGTAGAGATTTTATTACAGGACTAAGTATTTATTTGTTAGGCCATTTCTTACTTTTGATATAATAGCAAAATACTTATTTGCTCTGGCTAAGCCAGTGGCGACAATGTTGCACTCCTGACACTGAAGCACAAACGTCCGATCAGAGAGAAGCGAGATGGGGAGTTAAATTGGTGATGTGACTTGGATCAGAAAGTGATGATCATTCCTCCAGCCATCAATCTACTCCCAGTTACTATGAATGAGATGATGAGGTGATCACCAAGATTAGGGGGAGGATAATTGGAGAAGTTATGAGTTAGTTACACTTGTTATTACCAAAGTGCAGGAATACAGCTGCTAAAAGGGAACTTTTTGGTGTTTATTACAGATGGTACCAGCCAGTTGACATCATGGCCATAGATACTGAAGGGATGTAATAAAATGAGTGTACTGGAACAGAAAGACAGTGCTCCCTATCTGTTCTTTGCTCAGGCTTGGCATGACATGTATCTGTAGCCTGAAAAGTAATAGTTAATTTGAGGTATTGTCTTTTATTCAGGATTTGGTGATTATTATAATGTCTAGTAGCAGGAAAGGAGAAATGTGCACAACTGTTCCAGTTTCTTTGTGAGCTTTCATGTTTAATCACAAATTCACTTAAAAATCATGCTACTAGTTTTAGGGATAGTCTGGAGCTGATGTGTTGGGCCTGGGCCGAATTCTACATTATGTACCAAATTATTTCAGCCAGTCAACCCAAAAGACAATCCCCAGCAGAATGCATTTTGTATGGTCTAGCTGCTTACATAATACAGGGTGCAACTACAACTGTAATGTAAATGCATGGTAAGACTTCCAAATACTAAATTATGAAGTATATTAGTCTGAGTACTTCTGTTTATACGTGGAGAAGTGCAGCCAGACACAAGAAATGAATGTTTATAAAAATTCAAGTATGCATCATAAGTCAATAAATCTAAGCCTAACATTGCTACACCTCTCTTCCGAGGTCAGCTGCAGATCCCTGCTAACATTGACCATAGACCACAGAGAGCTTAGCCTGCAGTGCTGTAAATTAAAGGGAAGAATGAATACAAAGTGCAAACTGATGTCACTCCATATCAGTCCACATACTGCCTGCAGTTTCTGTGAACTTTATTGCGAAGGTTTTATGCTGCTGTATCACAGTATAGAGGGGCAATCTCTTTGAGAGGCATATTCAGTTTGATCTGTTATGACTAGTGGAAGTACAGACAGACCATGTCTGACTGGTGCATTTTGAATAAATTAACTAGTTCTTGTCTCCCATTGTTATGACAACCATAAAAACATTAAAGTACTATAACAAGTCATACAAAAATATATGCAGGCATTTCTTGCATGGCTTTTGCTCATATTGCAATTTCAATTTGTTTAAATTATCAATATGAGTGATGCTGAAAGAAGATGTCTGAAACAGACTTCTACATGGTTGTGATACTGATGAATCTTACTGTTGACTGGTACAAGTGTTCAGAAACAGCCCAATAACTATGCCAAGCATTTCTTATCAAAATGAAAAAGCGTGTGTTGTAAACAAGGATCAGAAAAAGGATGAGTACTTTTCCAAGCATCCATCTGCATGATAACGGGTAGTACTACATTGCTAATGTGCTATTAACAACAAACATATTACCTGATCATGCTCTAGCCTGATACTAAAGATCCCACATTACTTCTTAACAGAACTATCAGTCCTGCTAGAAATATAATGTAGACCTATATGACTGTTCAGACAATCAAATTCTATAGCTCTCTGACAATACCCAAATCAAGACAGAGACAAATTAAAGCACTATTTATTTTGCAGATGCACACAAACCTCATGAAATCTGACAAGTCAGACAGTGGTTTGAACCTATGGTCAGATATGATGGTGAAGTAATTTCCAGTCTCTCTCTCGCACGCACTTGCTTTTGTTCACTCCATCAGTATAGATTGTTACATTCTGAACTTCCATTAACTTAAGAAATTCCACTTTCAGTTCATATCCATTTTGGCACTTTTATGACCCTGTAACTGATACTCCTTCATTGATGCATAATGGCTCCTTCACACTTCTTTGATTTTCACTTTAACACCTTCAACTGCCAGCCATTTAAAAAAAAAAAAAACATTTACTTTCATTTATTTTATAATCTTAACTCACTGATCTCCATGTGACAAAACTGTACTGGTCCTTGTACAGGTGATATAAAGAACCTTTCTCAACTGGTAGCATTAAATGCTAGTTCTCTGATAAGACACAGTTGGGGATAAACGCTGACTATTTGGCCATTTTCCATCGTTTGCTATGCTTGTATGTATCATTACGGTCTGAGGAAAAGGCTTTTGTTGCTCATGTGGTTAAATACTTAGTAAATATACATCACATTACTGGAAAATCGAATATAGTGCTAGAGAAGGTAGAAGGCCCACAAAACATACATAAGTTTGGAGCAGGGACCCCCAAATCTTCATCCAGTAATTTCAAGAAAATAAAATATTTTGAAATGGTCTCTTCTCATGTTTCATTCTCTCTCTTCTTACAGTAGCTAAGATAGTTTATCTTCTTAGCATGTTCAAACCCCAGAAACTCCCACCCCACCCTTCCAGTGTAAACAAGACATGTAATGGCAGTGGATACTTGCTAGTGCATGGGCCTCGATTGCATGGCTTGTAAAGACAAATACCCTAGAAGCACTAATTCACTGGCCAAGCCTGAATTAAAATGCATTCTGTACTAAACAGCTAAAAGTCAAAGGTCCAAGACCTTCTGGCAGTTTGCAATTCATAACAAGACCTTGTTCTATATCAACAGATGGAAATGAGAAAGCTATTCTTGTCCATGTTTAGGAGAAAAAGGGATGGTTTCCACTGTAAAATATTTTATTTCTGGTTTTCATTTGATCTTTACCATCATTTCCAAGTTTATAGGAAAATGAGGAACATGCCATTAAGTCTAGAGTGAAAGCATCTAATATTTAAATCAAACTCCACACTAGTACCCAGGAAACCTCAGTCTCAGCATTAGGATGGCCCACTCAGTGCATTATAAAAGGAAATGCTTTGCCATGGAGAGGTGCATGTATGGATAGTACAGCTATGTAAAATCTCACCATAAAACTAGATGTCCTTCTCTTCTCTGCTGCAGTATTCCTTACAATAGGAAGCCCCTGCCTACGGCAGCCCAACGTCTGACCAGTATACCAATGCCTTAGATTGTAATAGGGAAATTGTCCGTCACACATATACTCCCTGCATACAACATAAGGCATAAAGGTGACATACGAATGTACCACCATCATATTCAGAACTGAAAAGCTCCAGAAGGAACAGTCCTAAGAGAAAAGAGGATTATGTTCATCCAGAAGGAGAAAAAAGATGGTGGGAAGCAAATACTGCAACAGTGAAGAGAAGGACATCTACTGCTATGGTAAGACTTTACACAACCATACTATGCTCTTCCATATCACTGTTGTAGTATTTCTTATAATAGGAAGATTTCAAAAACTCAGGAAGAAAAGTGGGAGGAGGAAGGTCCAGCAGAGCCTTCAAGAAAGCCTTGCAGGATAGCCCTAGCAAATCCAGCTCTAGCCCTGGAAACCACATCCAACTTATAATGTTTGGTAAAAGTATGCACAAAAGTCCCAGTAAGCTGCCTCAACGATAAAATTGGTATCCAATCCTTTGACAAAAGAACCAGAAAAAGCCACAGCCCTACTAGAATGAGCCCTAACAGGAGAAGAAAGGTTTTCCCATGAAAAGAGTAACAAAAGGAAATGGCCTTAGATATCCATAAAGATATATTTGCTTAGAAACAGCCAAACAGAAAGACCTAGGATGAAAGGAAACAAAAAGTTGCTCAGATTTTTGAATAGCTATAGTTTTATCCAAATATATTTGAACCATCTATGCAAATCCAAAGTGTGAAGAACCTTCTCACTAGCAGAATACGGAGAAGAGAAAAAGGTGGAGAAATTATTAAAATGATTAAGAGACAACTCAATAACCACCACAGGCATAAAAGAAGGATTTGTATGAACAGACACCCCACTCTTATTAAAAACTTAAAAAAAAAGAGGAACAGCCAAAAACAGTCTTCCAAAAACAATGCTGCAAAGAAGCTGAGTCTGCAGGATCAAAAGGAGTCTGAGTCAAATTTTCCAAGACAAAATTAAGGTCCCAGGGAGGAGGAATAAGCTTCCTGGGGGTGGGGCTAATATGAAGGATCCCTTTAAGAAATTGTTTGATCTCAAATATAGAAGCCAAAGGAGGAGTCAAAGGCTGACAAGCAGTAATATCCAACAGATAGGCTTTAACAGAACAGTATGCCACCCAGTACTGAGCATTTCTCACAAATAAGAGAACCACAGGAACTTCCACAGAAAGTGGATCCAGGTTATGGGCTAAACACGAAACAGAAAATCTCTTCCATTTGGAAAATAAGATTTCCTGGCAGTGAGTTTTCTGGCCTCCTGCAGAAGCCGAAGCAAGTCCTCAGAAAAAAAGGTGCCTAAAAGGGATCAAAACCCTATCACCCACAGCTGAAAAGTGGACAAGTCGGAATGGATAAGAGAACCCCTGTCATCTGTGAGTAGGTCCACCCTGTGAGGTAACTTGTGATGATTGCCCTTGGCTAAATGCAGAAGAGGGAACCAATGCTGTCTGGGCCAAAAGGGAGTCACCAACAGGATTTTGGGAACACCTTGTTCCATCTTGAACAGGACCCCCGGTTTGACAGAAAGGGGAGGGAATGTATAACAAAACATTCCCTTCCAAGAAAAAGAGATGGAATCCACCTTCCAATACAGAGGACACAGGATTCTGGTGCAAGAGAGAGGAAACTGTTTGTTCAGAGGGGTGGCAGAAGGATGTATCTGAGGAGTACCCCACTAGTGGAAAATGTCCCGAACATCGCTGTGAAGTATCCAGTTGTGAGTCTGTGTTATGGACCTGCTCAAGAATCTGCCACAATGTTCTGATATGAAGGAATATAAACAGCCTGAAGAGTCACCTGATACTGGATAGCCAGATCTCAAACCTGAAGAGCTAGTCTGCACAAGAGTTAAGACCATGTCCGCTCTTACTTGTTGAAGTACCACATCACTGTGGTATTGTCTGTGAAGATTTTGAGGGGTCCTGGAAGGAAAAGAAAATGAAAGGCCTGAAGACCCCCGGGGAAGAGCTCTTATATCATTGATATTGATATGGTACTTCGTTTGTCAAAGAGACCAAAAGCTCTGAACCTTCAGAGGGCCAAAGGAAGCCCCCTTCCCCATGTCTGAGACACCTGAAAAGAGTTCCTGAGCAGGGAATGGAGGCTGAAAAGGAAGCCCTGGGTTAAGGGACAATTGATGAATCCACCACTGAAGCTCTAACTTGAGACAGAAGAGAAGAGGAACTAGAAAGTTTAAAGGATGAGAATGTTGAAGCCAGACTGATTTTAGAAATCACTGAAGCTTTCTCATATGAAGTCTGGCCCGAGGAAGCATAGAAATGGTAGAAGACATGTAACCCAGAACCCTTAAAAACTCTGGCTGTATGTGAGACCAGGGGAAAAAGGGATTGAAAGAATGCAAATCAGAGTCAAAGCCTTGGGAGAGGGCAGGGATGCCAGCATTGGAATAGTCTGGAGCCTGCACCTAAGAAAAATATAATCCTAGGCTTTGCAGAAAGCAAATAGTATAGTGGAGGTGCTAAAGCAAAATGTCTGGAGAGGAAACCTAAATGAGCAAGTCATCCAGAAGGAGGCAAGAAGATATTCATATAAAGATGGAAAGATCTGTATTCCTCTCATCCTGCAAAAAGCAATCACAGGAGTGAGGCATTTGGTGAAAGCCCTTTGTGTAGTAGAGAGGCCAAAGGAAAAAGCAGAGAACTGAAAATGCAAGGAAGCAGAAAAATATTAAAATTTCCTGAAAAGAGGATGACTAGAGATAAGGAGACAGGGTTTCTTAATCTCTATGGATCTCAAGGATGCCTAAAGAAGAAGTGGATGAAACAAAAGATTGAAGAAATAACAATCAAAAGGAAGGAACCTTCAGAAAGGTGTTGCGCTCAGACAGATTCAGAATGGATCTGCAGGTATCTTCTTTACTGGAAACCTTTTGAGGAGTTGAAACTGCTTGGGTGGTTCTCATTGACAAAAACCTCTGAAGAACATCTGTAAAGAAGGGCAGCTGTTCCTGACGAGGTTGAGAAATGCCCATAATGGGGGGGGGGGATTTCCAAGCCATGTGATACCCCTGATGAACGATGGCTAGAACCCAAGAGTCCTAAGTTATCTGTAACCAATTAGGAAAGGACAGGGAAAGATGAAGAGAAAGAGGAACTTGGCTGAGAAGGGAGAAAAGAAGATAATCAGACAAAATCTGGCTTGTCTGGAAAATGAGGCTTCTGAGTTGTAGGACAGTCTCAGTAGACATAGCAGGAGGAGGCCCTCTAGCACCCGTTTTACCCTTGGGAGAAAGGATGGACCATCTACAGACAAAGGCAGACTCAGTAGGGCAATTTCTCTGAAACTTGGAAAGACGGGAGACAAAAGTATGTTTCAATTCCTGCATAGCCTTGACCTTTTCCTGAAAGGATTTACAAAGCTCAGCAGCTACAGAACCAGAGAAATTGTTATTGTCAAGAGAAGTATCCATCAACATGGCCTCAATATCATCAGGCAGAGGTTCAATGCAAGGCCAAAAGCACCTCCTCAACACAGAAACAAAGGTAGCAGCTCTAGACGAGGAATCAGCTGCATCATAACTACATTTAGTGGAAAGGCGAGGCACTTGAGAAGAGGACCCTAAAAAAGACAGGGCTGAAGTCTTCCCCTCAGTATCAGGATGATCTGAAATAACCTGAAAAGCCTTAGAAAGAGAAACCAAAATATACTTGGACATATGGTTCTGGTAACTGACAGCCCTGAAGACCAGAGTAGCAGCAGTATACACTTTCTTATCCAACCTTTCCATAGTTCTGCAGTCCTTGTCAGAGGGGAGCAGCTTAGTAGAAGGTAAAAGCTTAGAGAGTTTGTCATAAGACAGAAATAACAGAAGGGTCAGCTGAGGGACATTTGTAAAGACATTTTCAATAATCAGGCACCTTATAAAACCTATCATTATTTTAGGTGCAGGGGGCTGGGAACCAGGAGCCTCAAAAGCTGCAGATAAAGTATCCAACAAGGAAGCAAGAGCAGGGGAAACAGCAGACAGCTTGGGACACTCCATTTGAAGGAGTTCATAATACCTGTTCTAAACATCAGAAACCTGGGTACAGTCCCACTTAAACCCCTACATATAGGGAACAGTAGCCCCAAAAGAAATCTCTTCAAAAGGAGAATCATGGCTAACAGAATACTCTTCCTCTAAACCATAATCCAAGGGAGATGGGAGTTTGGCTTTATTGGCCTGAAATTCTCCATTAAAATGACAAAACAAGTCATGGGCATTCAGAATCGCCAATTAGCTGAAACACCTGATGTTCATATGGGTCATTTGCATATATCCCATGTGCCTCTGATACAAGAGGTTTGGGAGGTCACTCAGTGGAAGCTCTAGCTTTGCTGGAGTATTCATTTTTTTTTTAATAATCCAAGGAAGAGGAAATCCGGGAGGAACAGACCAAAGATTCCTCATCAGACAAAACCTGCTCCCTAGGCCTCTTAAGAGGAGAAAACAAACAGGGGGAGCAGGAACAGACACCTCCTGAGGAGGCTTCAAAGCCATAAGGGCATTAAAGAAACCTTGTATAAAACCCTGCCACTCACTCTGAGGATCCTTAAGAGCAGGAGAAATATACTTAGTCTTCTGCTTCTTTTTCAAAGGGGTGTAAGCCCTAAAAATTTTAGGCAGCTCAGACCCCTGCCTGCATTCAATAATGGTAGTAGGAATCACTTCCCTAGCAAGAATTTGCAGAATGCCCCTAGGCCCTTTGGATATAATCAGTCATGGCTCCCATAAACATCTGAAATAGATGTCTGTGGAGCCTCCAGGGATAGGCGAGAAGTCAGGTCCATGCCAGCCTCCAAAGTGGTTATGGCAGAGGAATCTGAATGAATAACCAGGTGGTCCTCTGGGCTTTCACTAGCCTCGAGAGAGACATCTGGTGGAGGAAGTATAGGAGAAGAATCTGACCAAACTTTCTTGGCCTTCCTCTTCATGGACAGCTGACCCTCAGGCCAGGACAATTCCAACATAGTACCCTGAGACAACAATTTAAGATATTGGTTATCTAGGTAAATAGCCAAAGAGGAGAGATTACTATGCAAAGTTGTTGAAACAAACACCTAACAAATAAAACAAGGTGTATGCACGTAAGCAAAACAAACACTGCATATGACAATCCTTATGGGGAATCTGTCTTGCACACTGGCATTTCCCCTTTCTGGATGACATGTAAAACATCCAAAAATAAAATAAGATAAGAAAACCCCCAAAGGAGCACTTATCTGAAAATGCCTTGGTAACGAGCAGATGAAAGAGCATTTAGACTGATGATCAGAGATGGCATTCAGACTAGTGGCAAAGAAGTTCTAAGGATGGTACTTCCATACATCACCTTTATGCCCTATGCCATGTGCAGGGAGCATACGTGTGATGTTCAATGTCCCTATTACATCATAAGGCTTTGGTATACTGGCCAGACGTTGGGCTGCCCTACACAGGGAATCTCTATTGTAATGAATACTGTAACAGTGATATAGAAGGACATCTATCGGTTTCCAGCATCTGTGCACATTCCTCATAATCCAAACCTCAAGGAGGAAAGACATCAGCTGACTGAGTGGC
>NC_056741.1:1605330269-1605335269 GCF_019279795.1 Protopterus annectens
GGCATTATCATGCTATATCACCATTATACGCACGAAACTCTACTCAGATTGTGCAAAAATTAAATGCATTCCCCGAAGAAAGCAAATCCATTACAAACTTGCACTTACCATGTCAGATCCTCATCCCATCGCACTGAGCAGTTAAGCAACTACTTATCTTACTTCTCATATCCAGAAGTCTATAGCTCTTAATTTACCAGCTAGAAACAAAACTGAAACCTATGGCTTCTATTTTTCTCAGAATTAGTTTCCCATTTTGCATAAACTGACCAACTATAAGCATGTTTTATAGTGCTCATATCAAGACTCAAAGTTGTTGTTGTGTCTTTCGGCTTTTCCCGGTTAGGGGTCGCCACAGCGGAAGTCCGCTCTGCTAATGATTGGTAGTTGATTTTTACGTGCTCAAAGTGCTTCATAAATTCTCATGCCTTAAGAATTGCACCCCTGCCATACTTTGTTACATTATGATAAGCAGAAAAGAGTCATTCTGAGAAAATGGATGGAAGTGACAGGTTGCCTTTCATTTGATGTATGCTGGTACAAATGTACAGTGAGTATTTTTGTCAACTGTGGTTTGGCTTTGTTTAGCTAACATGCTGCAGATATAATTGGAAGTGCAGTTGTATTCGTACACTCAGTGTTGTCACTTGTACCGTGATTTTGTATAACCGGCATATTAGTGTAGTGATAATTAAAATATCAGACCAGCTTGGTTTTTGCTATCTCAAATGTCTGAGACATACTGGGCAGTAGGAGTGCTTTACGTGAACCTGAAACCTTTTTTTAAACACTAGCTTAATGCAAAATCAAGAGTTTTAAGCTGGCTGTCAGATGCTTGTAGTGGGAAAATGAAGTTTATGACCACTAAAACTTATCTTGAAATGACAAGTGTATCATTTCAGAGTCATTTTACTTCCTACAATTAAATACAGTTGATAAATGTTTAAGAATCCTAGACATAAAAAAAATTAAAGCTGGATTTTCATATTTAATAAAAAAACAGGAAATGATTACTCTCACTTCAGAAGGACTGCTAAACAGAATGAAATTAAAGGAATATATCAGTTTAAGAACAAAAAAAAACATCTCTGTGCTCTAGTATAGAGTACTTTTCTGAAGCTTCAAGTTATTACATACTAAAAGATAAAGAAGAAATGGCTAAGCATTAAAAAGTAAAGGAAAATGAAACTGAATCTGTCTTGACAGATGCTGACAAAAGGCTGCAGTAAAGGGAATTACAGATGGACTTTTTGTTGAAACAGAATCAAAAGCTTTTAGCCGGTATAGAAGGTTTAGAAAATCATTCAATGAAGTAATTTACATTTGTATAGATTTCCAAAAGAAAGAAAGAAAGATGAGGAAAACCCACAGTCATTAGTGGATGTATCATCTCAGCTGCTAAGCTTACCTAAAGGTTGAACATTCAGATGTAGGATACAAAGCTTTAGTACCAAAGCCTAAATTGCCAAACCAAAATCAAAGGGAAGCTTATTTTTTCTTTATATATGCCAACATAAAATGTCAGGTTAAAAAATGATTGCAGTAAGCCACCAATAGTTAAAAAGGTATCCAAATTAACTAGGAATATTTTTTTTCTAAAACTTAGTCACTGAAAAATCTGACTATGGATAAAAGCACCTAAAATCCAGCAATATTTAAACAGCTTTTAATGGAATTTAATGTAATTGTGTGTGGCTGGTATGCAGTGGAAAGCCATATACCAGTCTTGTATGTAATTCATAAAAAGCACCCATATACACAGAGTATCTAGAGGTACACACTACAGCCTTCCTGAGATCTGAGTAAGCAGAGAAGATGCATCTGTAGAAGTAGCAATGTTCCACATATGGGACATGCAGAATATCCCCAAAAAGTTGTGTACAGCAGAACATGTGTGCACAATATTGCAAAAAAACAAAAACTGAAACACAAAGTGCCATGCATAGCAGCACAAGACTAAATGCACTACATGGTTGCCTTCATACTGAAATAAATGGAGCTTACCCCCATGTAATCCTGCATGCCCAGGTATTCCTACATTGACATAAAATGAAAACAGATAAACTCAAACATGGCAAATAAGGCAGAAGTGTCAAGGCATCACTCAACTATATCTTGTAATAGTCAGAATGTTCTGCTGTCCCCATCAGTTCTTAACTAAATTTTAACATACAGGAATTTATGCCATATCTTGTTCATTCATTACAGTTCCTCACTACCTCATATATAAACTCTGCAGTATGATATAAATGCTACATGGAAAACCAATATACTTTTTGGGGTTGTGCAATAGGTTTGAATGAATATTGAGTTTTTCTGATATATTACCATGTCAATCCTCCATTTCATGACTCAAATATGTTTAAGTTCTCAAGGTACTCAGGTTTTAGTGTTTATATTTCTTCCTACATATCTCAAGAAGCTGAAATATCTTACTGTGGCCTTTATTTTTCTTTGTATATCCCTCTGAAGTCTTAATGTGATCAGTCAGAAGGTGGCTCATTCTGGGAATGGGGAGAGAGAAAGCTGTATGTGATGGTAAGGAGTTTCATTTACTTGATCTCTCAATTCAATGATCAATTCAATTTTCCAGACAGGCAACAGGTGTCAAAAGCAACAGTTTGACAGGCATTACTGTGTCCAATATATTCACACTGTTCATAGACAAATATCAGAAATTTATACCATCAGAAAGTAGCTGCCTTTAGAGGAAGGACAGACAGTGTATGTGAATACAGAGGACATATTTATGTGAGCATCATAAAATGATCGTAGATTTGTAAATATGGCTTGCTAGGGAGGGCAGGTAATATCTCTGACCGTAGCAAGCTGAAAGTACTAAGTAGCCATTTTTTCCCCTCACAAAGAGGATTACCAGCCTCAAACAGATGCCCTATGCAGACCGTCTCAAAAAATTCCAGCTTTACTCTGTCGCATATCGCCTACTCAGAGGCGATTTTTGCCTAACATACAAAGCTATGTCAAACCCAGAGCTGTTGGACATGCCCCACTTAAAGAAATCCCAATCCCTCTGAGCTACATGCTCTAGGGACCTAAACCTTGTCACCACAATAAACAGAACATGCTCCAGAGACTTCCCATACTCTGGAACAAACTACCTATCTATATCAAACAAAGCTCCTCATTAGCACTCTTCAAGAAAAATCTTGATGATTGGATGGGAGATAGGAAATTCACCCTGGGGGATCACTTCTGTGGCTCTGCTTGACAGGGGCACAAGAAAATAATTTTCTTGGGTGGCAAAAGCCAGGGTACCATTTGGCTAGGTTTATATAGGCCCTATGGCCAATAGCCTAGTACCTGCCTATGAATCTATGAACTTATGACGATCTAGCTTCCAAGAGTAAACCATCAGAAATGGACTGTCTCTGGGGTTTAGACTATGTCTGAAGGCCAATACACAAGCACTGATAAAAGATTATTAATATGATAATGAGAAAGGGCAGTATATGCATGTGACAGAAACAAGCAGAAGTACATTACTATTGCCATTTTAGCAGTAATTGCAAAAAGAGGTTTACCTAGCCAGTCACAATGGTGTGGCGTTTTGTATATGAAAGTAACTGACCACTTTAGTCACTTCAACACAGTTAAATATTGTTCTGTATTGCAAGGGAATGTGTCCATATGAGAAGCTATGTGTGAAAAAGTATTTTATGAATGAAAAATAAACAGTTCTGGCTTTAAAACAATTTGTCACAGCTTCAATACTGTAAATCTCTTAGGATTCAGTTATCAAACACCATGGAATGTTTTCATTTTCTCATGAGAAATATGTAATATATATATATATATATACAGCCAAATAGATGGTGTTTTTATTACATAAGAACAAAATATTTATGTATTTTTCCAAAGATGTCTTTCTCAATTGGTGATATTCATACATCAAAACAAGAATACTCTACCAAGAATTGTGAGTTAGCACCCAGACGATTAGCATACAGCTGCTTGTTGACTTTGTGCAAAAAATAATCCATGTGCAATAATAACTCAAATCACCAGACTTGTCTATGTCTACAGGTGCTGCAGTAGATCTACATGTCCACTGGCAGGGACAAGCTGCTCAGTGCTTGGTTTCCATTAGGACATCTGTTTAGAATGGGGAATGTAGTGTTTGTTCAGAACACTTCTGTCTTTAGCAGGCATTATATCAGAATCTCTCTCAGTGGGGGGGCGTGGCCAAGGATGAACACAGGATAGCAGCAGATTTCTTCAGCTCCACCAATTTCATTACATTGACAGGAATTAATTACTTAAAAAATTAATTTTTGAAGTAATTTTCTTTCTAAATATGTTTGTTTTATATAGTTCTTGAACTATATCTAAAAAAGAAAGGAAATCTTAATAATATTCCTGTCAGAAATTACTTTGGAAATTTTCCTGTCAGTTTATCAGTCTGAAATGAGTTCCAGTAAGACAAATTCTCAAGACTCCAGCATCAAGAAAGAACTTCAGTCTCTGATAATTATAGTCCAGCAACTTACTGCTAAGATGGATACAATGGATACTAAAATAGACACTTTCATAGAAAAAACTACAAAACAAATAGACTTGTTACATATGGACCTGCAACAACAGAAGATCCAGATGACAGGCATAGAAGAAGCTGTGAATGACATGGAAAATAGAATACAGAGGAAATCAACATTGAGTTTCTGCTGAAACAAAATACACATTTACAAACAAAGCTGGATGACCTGGAAAATAGATCTAGGCGCAATAACATTAGGATTTTTGGACTGCCAGAAAATATTGAAGGTAACAATATTACTTCTTTTTTAACAACATGGCTCCCTAAAACTTTAGATTTACCAGAAGCATTCTCTTTTGGTATCGAAAGAGCACATAGATCTATAGCTAATACTAACTCTAACAAAAACTATCCTAGATCAGTTATAGTTAGATTTCTATCATCTTTTGATAAAGAGATGGTTCTTAAATTTGCTTGGGCTAAAGCTCCTGTTAAGATTAATGAA
>NC_056741.1:1605340269-1605517769 GCF_019279795.1 Protopterus annectens
TCAGGTCAGATAACTTATTTAGGTATAATACTATCTAAAGATATTAAATCTATTATATATAATAATTATAATACCTGTTTTCTTAATATACAAAATCTTTTAATACCTGGAATAATATGTTTTTACTATGGAGGAGAGACTTACAATTATTAAAATGATAATATTCCCCAAGATTTTATACTTAATACAATCAATAATACTTCCACCTACAAAAATAATTATCAAGAAACTGAACACACTAATGTTAAATTTCTTATGGGCACCTAATAGACCTAGGATTGCATTAAAGAAACATACTAATAGCTGGTCTCAAGGGGGTATTTCTTTTCCAGACTTTAATTTATATACTATCTCTTCTATTGTAAAAGTTATTACTTTATTAATAGATCAGTCATATGTCACAAAATGGAAAGATTATTGGGAGCTAATTAGTATACACCTCACGAAAATCTCCTTAACACATAAAAATATGATTGTAAATAACTCCATGTTATGGTTACTAAAGGAATTTTGTACTTCACCTATTACACCTAAACATATGGTTTGTTACCCATTAAATATTATTATTAGTTATCGTAACTTTATATTCATGCACCCTAAGTATAGGGAATGGAATTTTATTGTATTTCCTATAATGTATACTCAGGGTATGCTTTTGTCATCTACATCTGAAGGAACTCATTTAGCTATAGATAATGATCTAAAGTACTGGTATCAGTTGATATCTGATAATAAAGTTAAAAATCTAGATTTCTTAAAACAAGAATTTGATCTAAGAGAAACTTGCTGGTTAGAGGTTCAGACCTTTAGACAACATCTCATTAATAAAATAGATTTAATGTCTATAACTGTTAAAGAATCTATTCCAACACTGATTGATTACTTGATATTAAATTTACAACATAAAGTTTCTGATAAAGGTAAACTTTCATACATACATAAAGTTATCAGACAAGAAACTTTTTACAGTGTAGATTCATACTGGAATTATTTCACTTCTATTAATGGGGACCCACCAAATCAACAAGATAAACAATATATATTGGAATCTGCTTATAGAACTTCGTCTTCCATTGTCTGGAGACTTTATACATGGAAATTTTTACATAGATCTTTTTATACACCTTTGATGATGAATAAAATAAATAATAAAGATAATCTATGTAAGAGATGTAATGTAGAAATTAATACTGACTGGGCTCATATGTTTTATGACTGTATAAAATTGAAAGAATACTGGAAGTCAATTAATGAATTTTTGCAGGCTCTTTTTACAGATAATTTCATTATTTCTAAATCTCTTATATTATTCAACACACCTGTACCTCAAAGTGTTAAAAAGGTTAAGCTTCCCTTGTTATGGTCTATTCTAGCAGTGGCTAGGAAAATAATAACTAGAAATTGGATTTCAGATACACCTCCTTCGTTCAATGAATTTAAAAATGTTATGAATATAGTGTGCCATATGGAAATAAACACAATTAGGACTAGAACAAATAGAAAAACATCTTATTTTATTGTATGGGATAATTTACAAAATTTGTTAAAAAATTTTAATTTCAATAGCATGGTATTTTAGTTTAATTAATTGATCTGATTGTAGTGGATGTCTTTGTAAATACTTTAGTTGTTTTGTTGAATATTATAATAATACCTATTTTTAATTACTTGTATAAAATTGTTATGATATTTCTCTTATATGTTAAAACAATAAACCTGTTTTGAAAAAAAAAAGAATCTCTCTCAGTGTGTGTGTGCGTGTGTGTGTGTGTGTGTGTGTGTGTGTGTGTGTGTGTGTGTGTGTGTGTGTGTGTGTGTCTATATTGTGTAACTGCAAGAATTAATCAGGATATTGAGAACGGAAAGATACTTTATGGAAGACCAACAGGGAGCCATACAGATGTCTTCCAAGTATGCAACAAAGTCCAGAAGATTTAGAATTCTTGCATGTTAAGTGTTTGCATAGGTATCTTTCTACCCCAAGAGACAGGACTTTTCCTCAAGCTGATAGCAAATGCTGGAGGTGTGACAGGAAAGAGCTAAATGGGAGCATGTTTTTGGTAATGTAATGAGTTGGCAGATTTTAAATATTCCCCACAGAGTACCTTGTCAGAAATGTTGGGGAAAAGATGGTTGTACCTAAAAAAGTTATTCTTTTGAGTTGGAGCAGAAAAACTGAATTACTTAGACATAAGATCAAATTATGTTTAATGCTACTGGACGTCAAATATTTGCTAGAAAATTGAAATCCATTTCTAAACCAACTGTAACTGAAGTATTGAATATTATGCAAGAGATAAGGTACAGTTGTATAAAGTCTTGCCATAACAATATATGTCATTCTCTTCACTGCTGAAGTATTCATCAACAGAGAGATCTCCTGCCAAGAATAGCCCAATGTCTAGCCATCATACTAAAGCCTTTAGCTGTTATAGGTGCCACATGTCTCACATTTGCTGCCCACACATGATGTAAGGCATAAAGGTATTGTATAGCCGCAGATACTCAGAACTGAAAAAGCCCCAGGAGAAACAGAATACTCTCAGAGACAAATAGGAACATGTGCATCCAGAAAGGGAAAAAAAAGGAGAAAAGCCTCTTGGCCAGGAGGGCAACCAGAACACTGGGCAAATGTCAGGACAGACAGGGTAGGAAGGAGGGACCAAACTCTGCAACAGTGAAGAGCTGTGTAAAATCTTAACAAAACCATAGATGTACAACTATGCCCTTCAATCTCAATGTTGCAATATTGTTCACCTAAGGGAGAGTACAAGAGCTCAATAGGATGCCTGGAAGTAGGAAGGCAGAGAAAAACTCTCCACAAACCCATGCGGGATAGCCCTGACACCTGACAAAGCCTGTTCTGGCCCTGGAAACTTGTAAGTATGAATAGTGGACCAAGTAGCAGCCTCAAGGATAGAATTGGTATCCAGACCCTTGAAAAAAAGCACCAGAGGAGGTAACTTCCTGAATAGGATGTGCCTTTACCAAGAAAGACATTTGCCATGAAAAGAGCAACAAAAGGAAATGTCCTTACTAATCCAGGAAGAGATGGTTTGCTTAAAAACAGCCAAACAAAAGTTTTTGGATGAAAAGAAAAAAAAAGTTGCTCAGACTTTCAAAAAACTTTAGGGCATTCACTTTCCAAGCCAGAGGACTAGGGACACTGGAGCAGAATAGAGGAAGCTGTTTGTTCAGAGGAATGGCAAAGAGATCTAGCTGAGGGATACCCCACCAATGGACAATGTGTAAGAACACATCTCTGCGAAGCATCCATTCATAAACCTGTGTACTGAACCTGCTGAAGGAGTCTGCCAGTAGATTGTGCTCTGAGGGAATGTAACCTTTCTGAAGGGTCACTTGACACTGGATAGCTAGATCACAGACCTCAAGAGCTAGTCTGCAAAGATAGGACCTTGGGCACCCCGCTTGTTGACATACCACATCACTGTGGTACTGTCTGTGAAAACTTTGAGGTGCCTGTGATGAAAGGGGGAATGAAATGTTTGTAGAACCAGAAGAGCCAGAAGCAGAGCCCTCATGTCTTTTATGTTGATGAACTCTGACCTCTGATGAGGAGGCCAGAGACCTTGAATCTTAAGGGGATCACAGGCACCACCCCACTCCCTGTCTGAGGAATCTGTGATAAGCTCCTGAGTAGGAACTGGAGCCTGAAAAGCAAGCCCTGTTATGAGAAAAAGTTGATTAATCCCTCACAGGAACTTGAGTTTGAAACATGGAAGGAAAGGTACTGGGAAATCCAGGGATGACAATGTTGAAGCCACACCATTATGAGGTACCACTAAAATTTTCTTATACGGAATTCAGTGAGAAGAAGCATGGGAATGATGGAAGCCATGAACCCCAGGAACCTCAGAAATTCCATGGCCTTGATAGACACACAGACTGGAAAAAGGTTCTATGAGACGAAGCCTTACAGGTAGGCAAAGATGCCAACATGGGAAAATATGATCCTGGGAAGGTGTCAGAACTGATTTCTGGAGTTTTATGGTGAACCATAGATGTGTAATGGTCAAGAAGTAAACTTGAGATCCTGAAGCAGACTACTAGAGGAAGGAGCTTGAACAAACAGATCATCTAGATAGGAAAAACTGAATACCTTGAATCATGCAAAAAGCATTGACAGGAGGGAGACATTTGGTGAATACCACTGGGTCAGTAGAGAGGCCAAAGGGCAAAGCAGAGAACAGAGAAATGTATAAACTTCCTGAGAACAGGATGGATGGGGATGTGAAGGTATGCATCCTTGAGATCCAGAAATACCAGAAAGATCCTGCTGAAGAAGAGAAGGAAGCAAACCCTGAATGGATAACATCCAGAAGTACACTGGAGAAAGGTATTCAGCAAGGAAATAATTGGTCTCCATGTACCCTTTTTTGTGGGTCCAAAAACATCCTGGAATAAAATCTCTTCCCTATCTGAAAGGATGCATGGCCTGAATGGTGCCACGACTGAAAAAAGAGTAAAGCAACCCTGGGAAATAATGGAAGTGTTCCCAAGGAGATTGAGGAAATGCCTGAAAAGGGAGGTAGGACTTCCAAACCATAAAATATCCCAGAGTAATAATGGACAGAACCCAGAAGTCTGAAGTTATTCGTAGCCTATTTGGAAGAGGCTGAGAAAGATGGATGAATAAGGGAGTCTAGCTGAGGGAAGGAGGAAACAAACCATCAAGTAGAACCAGGTTTGCCCTGAAAAGATGGCTTTTGAGAAGCAGGAGTCTGAGTAGACTTAGCAGGAAGCACACGACTAGAACCCTTCTTGCCCTTGGGAGTTGGGTGAGACTGCCTACAAAGGCAGACTTGGAGGGATACTTCCTCTGAAATTTAGGAATGGGAGAAACAAAAATATGTTTCAGCTCCCCAAGGCTTTGCCTTTTTTGTATTTAATGTTTGTTAGCAGTGAAAGTCTGACTTGGAACAAGCCAATTTTCAGCAGAGACCCAGGGAGAAAACTCCAAATGCATGTCTTTGTAACATGGGAGGAAACCCACATGAATACAGGGAGGACATGCAGACTCCACACAGAAGGCACCCAGCCAAGAATTGAACCAGAGAACCTCTTGCTGTGAGGAGACGAGGCTAATCGCTGCACCACTGAGCCATCCTGGAGGACTTGAAAAGGTCAACAGCAGTAGATTCAAAAAGACTTGTTATCTAAAGGAGCATCCAAAATTTTGGCCTAAATGTCACCAGGCAAATTCAGAAGATGAAGCCAAGAATAATGCCTCATAACTGAACCAAAGGTAGCAGCTCTGGCAAATGCATCAGCTGCATTTAGTTTAATGGCAGAAAATTGGAGAAGTGGAGCCAAGCAGGGAAGGGGCCAAAACCTTTCCCCATGAGTCAGGAAAGTCAGAAAACCACCTTAGCAACCTGTGAGAGGACAACCAAAGCATACCTGATCATATGAGTCTGGTAGTTTATGGCCCTAAAGGACAAAGTTGCAGCAGTATAAACTTTCTTGCCCAACCTTTCCATAGCCCTACTATCCTTATCAGAAAGGAAACAACTTGGATGGCATGTCAGAGGAGATTGACACCAAAGAAGGGTCAGCAGAATGGCATTTATAAATACATTTTCGGTCCTGAGCTGAGAGTTGCGGGCTACAGAAGCAGTCAATAAGGTATCAAAAAGGGCAGCCAGAACAGGAGGAACAGCAGGTGGTTTGGAAGACTCCATCTGTAGCATCTCATAATACCTTTTTTTGAATATCAGAGATTTGAGAACAATCCGAGTTAAAGTAGTCCATCATACAGGCAACAGTATTCCAAAGGACAGCACTTCAAAAGGGGAGTTCAAATCTGAGGAATCCTCCTTCTCTGAACCGTTATCCAAGCGAGAAGGGATTTGGGAAGAATAAGCCAAGGATTCTTCCCCTGAGTCCATATCCTCTTCTGAGGAATCTAGTACCCTAGGCCTCTTGAATGCAGTGGAGTGGAAGATCACAGAGGATCAAGAACACAGACCCCTTCAGGTGGCTTCAAGACCATCAAAGCATTAAATAAACCCCGAGTGAAATCCTGCCATCCATGTTGGGGATCCTTCACAACAAGGGAAATATGCTTTGTCTTTTGTTTTGTTCAAGGCACCCTCAGACAGTCATATCCTAACTTGATTCTATAATGTAGTAGGAATCTCTTCCCTCAGTAAGATCAGAGGAATCCCCCTTGGTCCTTCTGATATAATCAGCCAAGGTTCCCCCTCAGTGTCAGGCACAGATGTTTGAAAGATCTCAGAGGATATGTGAGAAGCCAGATCTACGCTGGCCTCAATTGGGATCATGGCAGAGGAATCTTAAGCAAGCGCCATATAGTCATTTTGGCTTTCACCAGCCTCGAGAGACATTCAGAGAGGCTGGGCAGCTGGATCAGGTCTAACTTTGTGGCCTTCTTCTTGGTAGATGGCTAGCCATTGGTATGGGAGGATTCCACTGTATCACCTTGAGCCAACAATTTAAGATTTGCTTCTCCAGACATGGATACAGAGAAGAATCAACTCTGTAGGGTCTTGGGCACAAACACCTGACAGATTGAACTCTGCCTCTGTACATCAACCTTATGCCCTACATCATGCACAGGGAGCACACATACGACATGCAGTGCCTATAAGAACTGAAGAGTTTGGTATACTGGCCAGACGTTGGGCTATACTTGGAGAAGATCCCTTAGGTAAAGAATACTCCAATGGTGATATAGAAGGATCTGAAAGGGAGGAGCAAATCACACAGAAACAAATTAAATTTATGGGAACAATACATGCTGAATAACATTCAGGACGAATAGGAGTTTGTTTTAAGAGAAGGAAATGAAGAAATGATATAATGCTGGAATGAACGAAAATTTATAAGAAAATGTACACTGCATGGAAATGAAAAGGGAAAATGTTAGCATACATTGTTTTACTCATGTCACACATTCAAAATACACAACACCATTTAACTGCAGCTTCAGTATAATCCATGTGACATATTTCAGTCATAAATAGCTATTTCCTAGAAAAGTTTAAACTGCAAAACATGCAAATAGATAAAATGCATTACATAAAATGAGAACAAATTACATTGTCTTCACTATTGCCTCATCTGAGAGAGGTTCTGACAAACTCCTAAGGGAACTTACTATTTCCCAGAAAAGCATGGATGTTTAATGTTATTACTTCTCTCTGTTTCATGTTTTGTAATAAACATTAAAATAACCACCCTAATACTTAAATAAGTACTGACAAAAATTTTGAATTACATGAAATGTGGACAATATACTTTGGCTATATAAAACATTTTTCAGAGCAACTTTATACAACAGTGTTTCTAAGCCTTTGCATTTACTTCGCATACGGTTTTACCTACGTAAAATGCTTAGAGATATTTTTAATAGTATACATGGCTACAGGTGATAATTATCAGACTCCAGTTGCACTACTAAATCCAGATACCATTTCATAGTGGTCAGTGTTGATGTATCTGCAGTACATGAAAACACGACTGATGATCTTTGTAGTAGATCTACCCAGAAACCAGAGTTTCACAAATAGTGTTTGCATTGTTTGACCTCATCAGTAAATTTCAATTTCTCACCTAATGTAAATGACTCAGTGTGTCCTCTCCAAATGTTCCAATTTTCTGTAACCATGTATTTAACAGACATTGTGTAGACAATATAATAGGGTACAAAAGCATATAATACTTGTTCCATCAACTGTTTGTTTTTAAAAGCAAATACTTTTCTTAAACTGTAGTGTAAAGTTTACTTCTAATACACATGATTTTATTAAAGTAGAATTACAACCCTTTGTAACTTAACAGAAAAAAATAACAGTTCTAATTCACTTCCAAAACTGTTTCCTTCACAGTCCAAAGAAGTGAAATTCTCAGTGATTGACCTTTCATCACTTAAATAAAGCTTTAACTTTAAGTATAGGTGCGTAGTTCTCAGTCTGTAAAAGAAGGTTTATTGAACACTATTGCACTGAAACATTTATTTTGCCTGTCATTATTGAATATTATGTCCTAAAAACATGTATGTGCGTGTCAGACCTGTTGCACAAATAAAAATAATATTGTTCAAATAATGCATACATGTGAATTATTCATTTTCTTTTCTAGTCCATAAAACAATTAATAAAATGACTGTATTGTGTAGCTTAAGCATTCAAAACTAGGTTTGCTTACTTGGGGCTACAAGTGTCCCATAGCATCCACATTCACGAGGTGGTAGCAAAATTTATTAAAGTTAATTTTATGGAAATGATTTCTAACACAATTAACACTTTATTCAAAATTTCTTCAGCTAAAACACTGTCAAGCAAAAATTCTCTTAATTTTATAAGATATCTTGAAAAAGTATACAAAGCATCACTGTCAGCAGTCAAATATCTTGTCAAATAATGGATATAACCCTTCTAGAAAAGAAACCCTAATGCAGCTGGGGATAGAACTTAACAAGCTTTTCAAAACAGAATCCAAATAAACTACATGGTATTCAGTCTTAAAATTCCTTGCTGAAATAACCAAGTCTGAATAGTGGTGAGTGCAGGCTCTGATAAATCTTTGGAGTTCCAAACAATTCTGGTCATTCAAGAAATCATACACTGAAATTTAAAGGAGTCAAAATTTTCATTCATCAGAAAGTCTAACACAATTTAATTTTTAAAATTTTTTTGTGACATATCTACCACATAATAAAATAAAATATGATTTGCTAAGAAAGAATTCACTTGCATGTGGCCATGATTACTATCCCTCCCTTCCTGTACTTCGTTAACTCCAAAGCCATGGACTAGCTGGTTGACACACCCGCAAGAGGCTCAAACATCCTGGATCTGGTGCTCACCAATACAAGGGATGGCTGCACCACCCCCAGTGTGTGGTCATCCCTGGTGAGATCTGACCACAAATCAATCTTGCTAGAACCAACTAAAGCACAAGCCCCCCCCCCCCCCCAGCAACAACTAGACTAAAAAGGTGGTGGAATTTGTGGTTCTAACTAGACTAAAATCTTCTCCATGGCCAATTACACCCTCTTACATCACAGCATAAATAGCTCCGTAATCCCTCCCCTGACAAATGGAACAGACACCTATGTAGTAGACCTATGTATATACTAATGCTTTATATGAGCACCCATAACATTGTATTGACTCTGCCGTACTGGATAGAACCAAAGCAAAACAAACCTTCCTGGTGGACAACTGTCATTAAAAGGCTATACAACAGGGGAAAGAAATTGTTAAGAGTAGGAAGGAACGGCCTCAAAACTGGAAACACTCCTTCCTCAACTTAAACAAGCAAATAAGACTCTTAGTGAAGTCCTCCAAAGCTAACTTCAAATCCAAATTAGCTTCCCTTACTAAAGATAACCACAAGGCATTCTTTAGTTACATTCGTAACCTCAAAGGCCCAGATTTGCACTGAACTCTTAGTTAATGGTACTACATATACAGAACCTTTGGATATAGCAAACCTGCTGGCTGACAGGTTCAGTGAAAGCTTCACTTCCCTGTCCCCTCCACATATACTCCAGAGTATTTCTAACACCTGCCCCCCACCTAGTATCTCTGAAGAGCAGGTCTTAAACACCCTCTCCAAGACCAAAAACACAACCTCTATGGGACAAGACAACATCCCGGGCTGTGTTCTACATGGGTTAAAACAGGAAATAGCATCACCATTGGGCATGCTTTTCAATCACAGCCCAAGCACTGGCCAGCAGAATAGAAAACAGCTACCTTCATCCCTTTGCACAAAGGGGTGTATCCATGGACCCCGGGAAATACAGACCCATTAGCCTGACCAGCATTATCTGCAAGGCCATGGAATGAATCATCTAAGATATAGGAAATCTCCAAACACTCAACCCCACACAGTTTGGCTTTGTCAAGGGGACATCATGCCTGTTAAACTTAGTGGACTTCTTCAAGACAGTCACTAAAGCCCCACATGAGGGCAAATCTGTGCATACGGCCAACCTAGACTTTGCCAAGGTCTTTCACACAATCTCCCACTCAGGCAGCATTGATAAACTCACCCAGCTGGGTATCAACCCATGTATTTATTTTTATTTATTGACACTTTTTTGACCAGGTTAGTCCAGCTGAGCCAGGTGCCCATTTTAGTGGAGATCTGAGGAGAAAAGCTCCAGACAATAGTACAAGTAATTATGATATTTACAAAATATTAAAGTAAGGTCACAGAAATATAGTGCAAGTCAAAATGTTGCGCATATCAGTACAATGCGTTGGTAAAATAACAGTTGATAAGTACTTATATTGTCAGGTGTGTTGACAACTGGCTCACTGATAGAACTCATATGGTCAAAAGAGTGGACTCCACCTCCTCCAGCAGACCCGTAACCAGAGGTGTTCCACAGGGATCAATTCTGGGACCCCTACTGTTTGGAATCTACTTCTCTGAAGTACAGGCTAAAACTAAAGAACTGTGGCTGACAACATTTGCTAATGACTGCATACTGGGAGCTATCATTGAAACCCCTAGCAATGTCAACATCCTGCAAGAAGGTCTTATGCAGACTAATGACTGGTGCCAAAGTTATGGTCTTAAACTTAATACTAAAAATGCATTATCATCCCTTTCAGCAAGGGTAATGTTCCTGCAAACTACCACATCAATAGCAATATCCTAAGCACACAACCAGTGGTGAGAGATCTGGGCACACAGGTTGACAGCAACCTTAACTTCGATCACCACATCTCCACAGTGGTAAAAAGGGCATTTTGTATTGCTCATCTCATAAGTAAGGGCATTGCCTCCAGAACAAAAGAGGTTATAATCTCCCTGTACTCTTACCTCATCAGGCCAATAACAGAGTACAACGCTCCCTTTGGTATGTTCCTTTCCAAACACATGCAACAATTGGAGACACCACAAAGGTTCCATACAAAGAAAATTCAGGGCCATCAAGCTCTGTCTGATGCGGACAGACTGAAATCATTGTCACTTTAATTTGTATCATACAGAGGTAACCTGTGCATTGCATATAGACCAATCTCTGACCCAGCTTTAATGGAAATGTTGCACATTTGCAAGTCAAACGGTACACTGGTCACTCACTCAAAGGACCTTAACCTGGTATGTGACATCAACAGAACTTGCTGGAGAGATAGATTTGTCTCACAGAGGTTGCCCTACCTTTGGAGCAAGCTTCCTATTCATGTTAAACAAAGCCCCTCATTGTCCCTTTTTAAGCATACTTTGGATGACTGGATGGGTAGCTGGAAATTCACCCCAGGGGTTCCAAATGTGTCCCTCTTGGACAGGGGCAATAGGTGCTGATTTTAGTGTCTGCTGGAACCAGACACCCTTGGGAACATGGGTTAAACTTGGCTAGGTTTGTAAGGACCCTAAGGCCATTAGCCTAGTAAGCTCCTATGATCTTATGAACTGACTTTCCTCACTGTAGAAAACAAGAAGTCCTTATTCAATAAGTTAAAGCTCATTGTATTGAAGGCACTGATGTGGTTAGGTGAATTTCAGCAATGGGCTATAATCAGCTCCCCGAGAACTATACTATAAAATTACTCAAAGTTTTATCAAGAATTCTCAGATAGGGGCCAGTCTGTGTCCATTGATACATAGGTCCTGAATTCAGATATTTCATTCTCATAGCTTAGCATGCTCCATTTTACTTTCCATTATGGGTGGGTATAACACATCTTTGTAGGGTAGAGAATGAAGTTTAGACAAATGTTAAGTTGTATAGTGGCTCATGGATAAGATCTCTGCTTTACAGTCTCTGTACATGTGCAGTATTCATGTTTTCCCTGGGACTACACAGGCTTTCTCTGGTTAATTTGGTTTCTTCAGATATCCCCTTCCAAAAATATGCTGCTCAGTTGGTTATTTTTATTATTTTATTTTATTTGACATTTGTTAACTGGGTTGGTCCAGCTGGGCAGGAGCCTGTTTTCAGTGGAGACCTGAAGAGAAAAGCTCCAAATACAAAAACAATTAGGATAACATAGGTAACAAAAAATAGAAAGTACCATAACCAAGTATAACTCCAAACATATTATTACAAATATGACTCAAACATATTCAGATTACAGCAAGAGGGTTTTCTCAAAGAAATGAGTATATGAACCCCTAATGTTTTTTTTTAATGTACAAAACAAGTTATATACAAGTGATCAAACAAGTGATATACAAGTGAATCAGATTTCTTGCATTGGCTTTGTAGGAAGGTTTAGGTGCTTTCAGGAGTTCAGAGGGAAGGAGCCCAATTATATAAAGGGGAAATATCAGTTAGGTTCTAAGCAGAGACATGATTTAGTGTTGAGAAGATAATGTTTGAGTTTCTTTTTAAAGTGTGCAGGGTGTATGATGGAGCGGATGTTCAGAGGAAGTTTGTTCCAAGTGCGGGCTATAGAGCAGTAATATTGTAGTTTCCCTGTGTTCTTCTTTGGATGATCTACATTCAGAAGTTGTTGGTTAGACATGCAGAGGGTTGTAGAAGGGGTATAGGTAGATACAAGAGGGTTTAGAGCTGGACAGGATGAAGGCCTGTATAGAATGGAGTGAATGACTTGACACTGAGAAATTAGCAGTAGTTGAGGGAATTCGAACCATTGTAATGAGTTCAGGGCAAGGCAGTGATGGGAGTTGTAGGGGGAGTTAGTAATGAATCTTGCAATTTTATGGTAAGTCTGTTGCAGTTTGTTCATGGTAGTAACTTGTATATTGGTTAGTATTGGGGCTGCGTAGAGAAGTGTGGGCAGGAGGAAGGACTGTGCTAGGAAGAATCTAGCATTTGGAGTAAGAAATCTTTTGTTACGAAAGAGCAAGCCAAGTTTCTGGTGTGGTTTTTTAATTCCTTACAGTAAGTGTAAGTTAAATTTGAGCTCGTCATCTGTAATGACACCTAACAGTTTAGTGTGTGGTTCAGGTTTTATGATTGTGTTGTTAGAGGATGTTATGGTAAATGTAGATTTGTGGTTGGAAAGAGTGCGGGGGAGAAAGAGCAGGAGTTGGTCTTGTTAGGGTTAAGGATAAGCAGATTGTCAGATAGCCATTTCTCTGTGGATAGAAAGGAGTTTTGAGTAAAGGTGAGAAGGTCTGTGATACTACTGGAGATTGAGATGAGTGTAGAGTCATCTGCATATTGTATAAGAGAAGATTGTCTGCAAGAGGTGAATAGTTCGTTTGTAAAGATATTAAATAAGAGGGAACCCAAGATAGAACCTTGAGGAACACCTGTTGGAACAGATATAAAGGGAGAGCAGGAGGAGAGCCATTTGACAGATTGCTGCCTACCTGAGAGATAGCTGGAGAACCAGGCAAGGGGGTAAGAAGACAGGCTGAGGTTAGATCATTTAGAAAGGAGTATAGGGTGAGAGACTGTGTCAAAGGCTTTGGAAAGGTCAAGGAAGAGGCAGGATATTAGCTGATTGTTATCAAGGGCATTGGGTATGGTATGAGTGAAAGAGAGGAGGGCGGTGGATGTGCTATGGTGGGGACGGAAACCATGCTGAGTGGGAGAGAGAAGGTTATGTTGGAGGAGGTGGTTGAGAAGTTGTGAATGTATACATTTTTCGAGCAACTTGGAGATGGGAGAAAGAATAGCAATGGGACAATAGTTAGATGGATCAGTGGAGTTGCCACCCTTATGCAGTGGGATAGTATAGAAGGATTTCCAGATAGTAGGAACTGTAGCCTCTTGTATAGATCTGTTAATGAGAATGCCTATAGGATTATAAGGAATTATCTGTTTGATAGAGTTGTGGAAATGCATTTCATACATGATTTCTCCTCACTCTTGTGCCCTATATAACAGAAAGGTATTAACAAATGAAATGAAATGAAATGTAAGGGACATTTTTCTAAAAACATAGGTGAAATTCTTGGCTAGGCTTATAAGGGCTCCCGGGCCAATAGCCTAGTATCATCCTATGAACCTATAAAATGCAGAATTTCATTTCCCTCCTGAGAAATATACCATAACCAAACTTCTCTGTACTAAGGGGAGAATGTGATTGATAAATGTCATGACTGAGCTGCATTCAAATTTCTATGCCCCCCCCCCCCACCATGCTATCATTTCTTCTATCAGACTCAAACCTACTCTTTCCTTCACGGTGGAAGGAGGTTTTTCAGAACTGTTAAGGTAACAGCCATCTGGAAATGCCATCATTTAGGTAAACATCAGAGAGTTTTTCCTCTTGTCAGCAATGCTACAATGAAAGCATTTGTTTGTATAAGCCAACACCTCCCTTTGGTGGAACAACCTATTCACATCACCATTAGGACTTCTATTGCCCTCTTCCTGTGGGGGTATGCTCCCATGCATTCACTAATGAAGGCCAGTGCCAGGGGGTGGCTTAGTGAGCCATAATCACTCCTCTCCCACCCCTGGACCTATCCCTCTATAAGATAATGAGATGGTATGCATCCTGGTCTACCCTACTTTTCTAAACTGGACAAGCCAACCCATTCTACCCCTCCCCCCATTGTCAATCACATGAGCCATTGAGTAAAACTAGCTCTCCTGGGTAGTAGTCATGGCCTTATCTGCCTAACAACAGAAGCTGCTTAAGCTGCATTACAATGACTGGGAGAAAAATTCAGTCAATTTATTTTGTTTATGTATCCTGTTAAGAATTCCATGAAAAGTTTTATCATGAACTTTGGCATGCAACATTTAAAATGTTACAAATTGTCATGTTTTACAAGTACTGTGTGATTTTTTTTTTTATTATACACTGTTTCAGATTGGGATGTATGGCTTCTACTCTGTATATACTTTGGGAGGCAGTTGATCAAATGTAACAGTCACAAAAAAGGAGAGATTGCTATGCTCCATCAGTACCTTGTTTTGTGTGTTTCCGTCTAGGATCATTCAACACTGGGGTTAAGGAGGGTTTTCATTTCCCCCAATATTCTGTGATTTCACAGTTAGCAAATTTAGATATGTGGCACTGAAAGGGCCCCAGCACAATATATGGTAGTGCAGAAAGACTGTTTCTAAATCTTTGTATCAGATTCAGTGAGCCAAAGATTGTGATTTCTTTTACTTGGTATGACCTTTTAGTACATACTTTTCTCTTATGTATATACATTCTAAAAATGTTTTCTGATTGCATGTATTTTTATACTGCATTATACATATTGATGAAGTGTGTGACTAAAACCATATGCAACAACTCATCAACTCCAGCAAAGGAGTAGTGCTAAGTAGGGGTTCCTATTACGCAATCAAAAATCTCTTTAGGCGAATACGAAGACGTCAAACCATATTGTGAGAAGTACATAAACCCTGAAGGGTCAAAACGCGAATTTCGAAATGTCTATTTGTTTTGGTTGGCCCATCTGCGGTACAGCTCCATAAGGTAAGTGTGCGATAGATAGGACTTTAGTGTTAGGATTTGGGTTAAGGTAAGTGCATAGATAGGTATTGTATGTAAGAGTTAGTGTAGTGTTAGGTGTAGGGTTTTTTTAAGTGTATGTATGTGTATTATTTATTTTGTTTAGGTGTATGTCTGTACGGGATGTGTGCGGTAGTTACAGACCTTAGGGTTAGGGAGGGGTTAAGGAGAGTGCATAGATAGTTGTGTTTGTGGGGTTTAGTGTAGTGTTGGAGGTAGAGTTTTGGTGCTTTTATTTCATTTAGGTGTATGTCTGTAGGCGATGTGTGCTGTAGTTATGGACCTTAGGGTTAGGGAGGGGTTAAGGAGAGTGCACAGATAGTTGTATTTGTGGGGTTTAGTGTAGTGTTGGAGGTAGGGTTTTGGTGCTTTAGTTTAGGTTAGAAGTAGGGTTTGGTTAGTGTATGTATGTGGTGTATTTATTTTGTTTGGATAGATAGCATATAGCGGGTGGTGGGGTTGGCAGACTATGACGGTTCGATATTTTATTTTTCGCGGTTTAGTGCATTCGGGATTTTTGCGGTTCGCAGATTAGGGGTCGATGTTTTGGCATTTGCGCATAGGGTTTTTCACTTTGCTAATATAGACCCACTAAGTAGCCCCCCTGACCCATTGTAGCACTCGCTTCCCAGTACTGTGGTTGGGAGGTTCAAATACCTGTTTTGATTGCCTCAAGTTGCAGAACTGCAACTCCATATGTGCCCCATTCATATATACTTTAAAATCCAAACAGAGTCATGTCACTCTAACAAATTCCTTCACTCACAGGTGTATCCCAAGGATCCATCCTTGCCCCCATAATTGTTCTCCATCTTTAACTCCCTTATGATGTTCCTAAACTCTCATTTACCTTGTTCAAGTCTATTATAGTGCTGGTTATCTAAGCACTTTCGAAATCACTCAGTTTAAACATTTACCAATTAAAAATAACTGCAAATGTTGCTATATGATTTACTAAAAATATTCTTGCTAAGCAAGGCAGTATCTGCTGCAACTAAAACAAAAAACTATAAACCAGCATAAACTTAATCCAGCTCTAGTTATAATGCCCCAAATAGCTCCATGTTCACTGATAAAATGTCTGCAATACAAACAACTGCCCTCAAAGTAACAAATTTCATCAGGTAAGCAATAATTAATAGAAGAAATAATTGCCACAGATTAATGTCCATATCTAGGTTCAATAAATATACCAGTAATGAGCGAATATATCTTCAGACACCTACATCTTCACAACACAACAAACTTTCCTCTAATAACCACAGCAATCCTTGAAGGCTACAAATCAAAGCAGTTCAAAGCATTACATCCAAAAGCTACACCTAGGCCGAAATAACTCCCCCTTCCTTTGCACCTACCCAACCTCCTCATTCACTGCTCAGTACTATCAGTGCATTGTGGTTACAGCACCAACAGATAAACCACAGACAAGGTACTAATCAATGGTCAAAGTAAGAAAAGTAAAGTGAATCCCTGAAATAAACTGAAAACCAGGTAACTAGCTCTGCAGTCTAGCAGCCTCCCACCACCATTATTGAGAACATCACTAGGTACTTGCACACAGATCGTGTCTAGTCACAACCACTCTGATAGCCCTAGCTCCAATCCACATTTTAAATCTTCCAAAACTGGACAAGGTTCCAATTCTCAAGTTCTCCAAAACTAAACCCATGCTGTATAGAACTCAAAAATTCTCATGGACCCCAAACCTGCATATCAAAAACTGTGTCATGGCTGAAAAGGGTCATCAAGTCAGCCCCCTTACCAAATCAGTCACCAAACCAAGTGAAACAAAATGTCACAATATAAATAACCCCCAGCTTCAAACACCTTGAGATGTGAACAGACCAAACCCTTTAATATCCCCCCTTCAGCTTGAAAAAACAGAAATAAAATTAGCTCCCTCCTCTTGTGAATCAGCTATCTTTGTCCTTATCACACCAACAGCCATAAGAAAGGGAGCCCTTCTGTCACAAGAGTACAGCCTGCTATTGCTACTTTAGGCCCCGCAAGAAACACTTACATCCTGAAAATCATCACATACAATGCTAACTACCATTTCACTCCCCTCACCAACACCACCACTGCATTATCATCTCCAAAGTTAACTAAGTTATAAAGCAGATTTGATTTCTCTCTTGGTTATAAGCTCTAAACTACTGCATCTCAAAAATCTCTACAACCTCTAAACTGAATGAAAATTGACCCCCCCCCCCCCGCGCAATCTACAGGGCTACTCTCATAGTATTCCAAGAACTAAGGTACACAGCACCAAACTGTACTTTACAACTGTTCCTATTCAGTTACCCTCCTGATTCACCCCCAACTTCAGATTTCAATTAAAGTTTCTGCTCAAGATGTCCAGTCTTCCTGCCCCTAAAGCCATCACACTGCAAAATCATTTATTACCTCTTCTCTCTCCTTTACTTCCCTCATAACTCCTTTGACTATTGCATATGAAAATAAATACTGAATATACTAAATGTAAACTTCTTAACAGTGTGACAAATTGTACTCTGTGCTGAGGTACACTCTAGTACAAGGACAGAACTAATCTTATTCCATGCTCACTCACTCAGCTACAATTACCATTATCCTGCTATACAATACTATCTCTTCTCCTACATCATTTTCTAAGTTACTTCATTATATCTCTTCAACTCTTTACAAACTTTTCTGTACTGAAATGTAAGAATACGTTTACAACTTCTTTCTTTCTGAAGTATAAATTAATTTTCTTCCACCAAGATATTAGAGCTACCAGAACTGTATAAACTTAATTCTTGATGTAAATACTTTACTGTATGTTCCTGTCTTGCAAGTTTTTTTCCAGGAACTGTAACTGTTTCTGAGCACTGTCTGAAATTCACTTATAAATGTACTATGATGGAGCTTTTTTTCCCTGGGCCTCCACTGAAAAGAGGTTCTGCCCAGTCGACTTTCCCAGTCAAAAGAAATAAATTATTTTATCATTGTACCTTATATTTTTGCGCATTCAGTGCCTTTAACTACATGTTAATTGTGAGGATTTCTCCCCGGCTGTCTGGAAATCATAAGTGTTGATCAGTGCATGCCCCATCAAACTAAACACTGAACACCTATCTATCAAAGCAGAAAACCTCAAATACACAAGGTTTCTACTCATCAAAATTCTTAAAAGAAAATGAGAGCCATACAAGAGTGTTTTGGGGTGAAGCAAGACCCCTTGTACCATCCATAGCACCTGTTACTTGTGTATACCAATTTCAAGACAACACCATAGTGAGGAAAAAGAAAAATACCCCTATGTTCACTGAACATCAAACTTTGCAAAAGTATAGAACACACAGAAACAAGAGAATTCCATTAAAAATATATTGCTGGTGACAGTGTGTGACCAAAGCAACCCTTCTGCTGCAGACAATGCTGAAAGCTCCCAGTAGCAGTTATAAATAACAAGCTGATTTACCAAGATCTGCAGAAACAAATGTCACATGCAAGCAGTGTGTGTAAGTGAAGGGAGCACATTAATTCAATGATACTGACCAAACAGGTCATCCTGAGAAAGCTGCACCCTTTGCATCATTCAGCCAAATGCAACAACATTTATGCACCTTTATTAAATTATCACATAGGCAAACTTTCATTAACAGACGAAAATATAAAACCATATTAGAATTTTCCATTTACATACATTATACTTCAAATTCTTTTCTTTATTTGCATCACTCCATTATTACATAGATTTGTAAATTCCTGCCTTCCCATAAACCATACTCTTCCTCCTCCTGTACATTAAAAAACAGAAGCCTTTTTAATCCATACTTCTAAATACTTCATCTTATGTCCCCATAAATATGGGTATTGCTAATCCACATTATGTGTGAGTACATAATTTACAGCTATAGCCTTTGTTTTATCTTCATAAATTTTATATCACTTTGAAACCATTAAAATATTCCACAACACTGATGTCGTTTTTCTGGATTTATCAGGTAGAAAAATGTTCAAATAAAGAAAACTTCTTTATTACTATACCGATTATATAATTGCATATACAAGTCCCTTATTTTTGTTGCCATTTGCTCTAAATATAAAGCAAGTAAAGGGGAAACAGGACACCTCTGTATGACTCCTCTGTTCAAACTTCTCAGACAGAAACACTCTCACTTTGATTTTTGCCTCTGATCTTTATATATCCTCCTATCAACCTTATTATTTCATCAGTGACAGCAAATGCTTCCACTACCTTACTCAAAATCCCAAGTTGATTGCTTTCTCTGCATCAAGGCTCACCAACAGTAGTATTTTGTTACATTCTGATTCCTTCTGGATTGTTGTTCTACTTATGTTGTCAAATATTTGCCTCTCCTCCACAAAACCACATCGATCCATATGTACCAATTTTGGCAACAGCTTTGCCATTCTTTTAGCTAGTAAAAACAAATAATAATCATGGTTTAAAATTGAAATGAGTATATGAAACTGGATATGAGAGTTCCTTACAGTCTTAAGGTAACACAACTATCACAGCTTTATTCCAAGATGTTGGTGCTTCCTCTTTCAAAATACTGTTAAATTCTTCCACATTTCTATTACCTCCTTCCCTCCTAACTTCCACAGGAATGCCACTTTTTCCTGGTGACTTTCCTGAAGATTGATTATACATCAACTCATCTCATCCTATCTTTTCAAAATATCTACAATACATTTACTATTTTTCTTGCTCTATTCTCCCTACGTTTGGCAACAACCCTTTCTTTCTGCTGCCTAATTTGTTATGATAAAAAGTTTTTGTGCTCTGGGGTTATTATCAAAAAACTGTTGCTGAGCAGCAGTCTTTCTGAACTCATGCATTTTTTGTGCTCTGGGGTTATTATCAAAAAACTGTTGCTGAGCAGCAGTCTTTCTGAACTCATGCATCTTATCCACAAACTGCTTTATTTTCTATTTAGCACTCTGCATTGGCACCTCTTCTTGTTCTGTGATATTCCTCTTATTCTGCAATAAGTTAACCCTTTTCAGACCTTCTAAGTAATTCCTATTACTTCTTAGCCATCTCTCTCTCTCTCTCTCTCTCTCTATCTCTCTCTATTTCTACCTAGTTTCTGAACTCCATTTTCATTTTCTCTCACTCACTAGATATAACTTAAGATTTTTCAATCTCCCATAATTAACTAAAATAATTCCCACTACCAATTCCACAGAGGTTAGTGTTGTTGCCTCACAGCAAGGGGTTCTCTGGTTTGATTTTCAGCTGGGTGCATTCTGTGCATGTCCTCCCTGCGGTCGCATGGGTTTCCTCCATGTGCTGTGGTTTACTCCCACATTCCAAAGACATGCACTAAATTGGCCATAGGTGCAAGTGTGTGTGCGAGTGAGTGGTACAGATGAGCTACTGCAGCAGGGCTAGACTCCCAGAGGTGTAAACCTTGGCTTGAGATGACTGTCACTGTTGAAGTGACACCCCAACCCCATGTGCAAAATTGGGAAAAGGGGGTTGAAGATGGATGGATTCCTTAAATTCCTCTCTCTAACAGGTAGGTGGGAAAGAGACAGATTCTCATTTTACTTTTTACCCTGCAATTTTATATTAGTATTTAGTGGTGCTTGATCTGAAATAGTTATTGAATATGTGTCAAATCTTTCAGTTAAAATACAAATGTTCCTGTGAAATACAATGTCTATGTAGAGCAGCTTAGCTATTGTACCTTAGGAAATATTTAAATTCTGTCAGAGTTCCAACTGCTGAATTCACATCTTCCACACTAAATATTTTCATACATTTCTTCAGAAATCTACAGTCATTTTCACTTCTAGGTATGCTTAATACACCCTCATTATTGAAAATGTATGTTCCAGTCCCCACCTATAAATATTCCCTTTTGAAAGCTGACTTCACCACAAAATTTTCTAAGTTCCATAATAGTGGCAGAATATATATACATGCCAGCATAATCCTCCACCCTTGCCGATAGAGTTGTGGTGGTAATAGGCTATTGACTTCCCACCTTTTCCTGGACTACTGGAGCCTCTCCTTAGCAATTAGTATAATAACTCCCCCTTTTCCTTTGTTTCCAATATTCCACTGAGTATCCAATATGAAATGATCTGCCAAATTCACATTCTCATTTCTTTCCAAAATGTGTCTCTTGCAACAGTACCATATATGCACTCTGCATTTCTGAATTCAAATATTTCCTTTTTGTCTATATCTGTAATGCCATTTACATTCCAGGATAATATGGATGATGTAACCACTATGATAAAAAGCCAGTGTTCCCATACATTATACATGACAGTTTTTAAACATCTATTCCCAACCCTTGTGTTACAGGCACATACCAATGTTTAGCAGGATGATCTTTTATAGAGTTTTATCTTCAAGTATACTCAATCTATTGTCCAAGTGTGGACTACATTACACAAACAACTAATATATGCATCTTTTCACATTGAATCATGTTTGACAATCATTTCTTTTCAAACAGCTGCACAATACCCATTTTCTCTCTTTCTCTCTAATATATGTGCATATAAAATCACACACACACACACACACACACACACACACACACACACACACACACACACACACACACACACACGCACACACACGCACACACACGCACACGCACGCACACACACACACACACACACACACACACACACACACGCACATTCACACGCACATGCACACATGCAGACACACACACACACACACACACACACAAAACCCCTTTGTTTTACATCTAATGAAATTATTTTGGTAGGGGTGTGCATCCCTCTATCCTATAGTAAAAGCCACTGATGGTTAAAAAAACAGGTCACTACTATACCCAATGAAGTAAGATGGGATAGCATCTGCAGTTTAATCAGTATAAGAGAACCACACACCAGCTACCACCAAGTTTAGATAGAAAGGATAGGATATAAGGGTAAAGAAAAGTATGTTCGCTTTTAAGCATACCTCTCAACCTCTTAGAGCAAGAAATCTGGACAGCACAATGTATGTTAGGATGCATTTTCTGAAGAATATGAAGTCTGAAATTCAAGTGTATGTCATTATTTAATGATTTCAGTCCTCATGATTTGCCAGAAAACTACAAATTTGATGAGGAACAGACCAAAAATACAGGACAAAAATATGAGCAGTTGAGAGGTATTATTTAAGTATTCACGAGGAACATATAAGCTCCAAATCTTAAGAAGTTTCTTTAATTTTACAAACATAGCACATTATGCAGCCTTTAGCCTCCCTGTATTTATAACTCATGAAGCAGGCAAAGAATTCACTCACAAGCTGCTGTAATCCATAAGGACAGAAAGTAATTTTCTGCTGTAAGTTAAACCCTGCCTTACTATATCAGTTCAAAGCAAAGGAAATTAAAAAACATGAACTACCAAAGCCAGTGTATTTAAGTTCATTAAGTTTGTTCTGACAAAATTCTTTTAATATTGAAACCATTATTTGCAATTTAGAAGATGTACACAGACTGCTGTCAAATGCTGTTTTCTCCAAGATGTACACCAAAATATTCAGCATCATTATGGCCTGGCTCCATGGTAGAGATGGATGAACCCTGACTGCAACCAAGGCAGTTAGGATTCAATCAGCAGCTGCTGCACTTAAAGATCTGCTTTCAATATTCCACCTTTCATGCTTGTCCACCAACCTCTTTAAAGTTTGACTGTATCCTCACAAAACTACATAAAATTTATTTTCTTTGAAACCAGATAAATCCCTTATGTCCAAAAAGCCTCACATAACCCAAGGTCAACAACAAATGGTACGTGCAGTCAGCCTCCCTTTTCCTAGAAATGACATCAGGATAAGTGATTCAACTTTCATTTCCAGGACAGTTTTTCTTCATATTTCCATCACGACCACACCAATGACCTAGGAAACCTCAATAGTGATGGATTAATTTTGGGGCCAACCCATCTCTATTTTCAAGATAGGCTGCATCATGTTGAACTCTTAATCAGACTACATTAGTTATCCTACTACTTTATTATCTTCATGTATACATTCTATAAGGACACATAGTTGGTAAATGTGTTCCTCATATAATAAAACAAGCAGGCACTGTAACTCTCTTTTGGATGAAAAATCTTTAAAAAAACACAAATCTAAGTGCAAGTCCAAACAGTGAATAAATATAAGCACTTTCATCCAAACAAAAGACTTCATCAAAATCTGAATCATGCAGGTAAGGTAACACTTCTATTTAAAATCGTAACTCATGTGATCAGACAGCATGTCAGCTGACCGTACTATTCACTGTAATTTAAAAACATACTTATCTAAAAGGCTATATCATGTTGCACATAAAATTAAAATAAACTAAGTTACGATAAAATGTGTTTATATAATATGCAAACATTTTGTTTTCATAGAAAATACCTCATGGACAATTAACTGCTATATGTCCTCCTCTTCTAAAATGGTTTCTATGTATACAGAGCCCTTCCCTTCTTGGTGGACATTTCTTGAATCTTAATTACAAAATAAATCATTCTTGTTATCCTGACCAACCAAATCCACCACAAAAATGTTTCATTTCTGATCAGTACTGAAAAGCTGACTAACAGAAGTGTAAATTTGAAGCTCGTCTTTCGGCTTTTCCCGGTTAGGGGTCGCCACACCGGAATACCTGTCCACTAAGTGATGTTGTGAAAATATAAGACTAGCTCCAACAACTGAAATCAATTTAAATACAGGGTATTCACCCCTTGTGGCTCTCACATGGGGTTTTGCCCCAAAACCACTGCTCCATTTATAGGGAAATCAATGTGCCTATGAAACTCTGAACATAGAGAATTTCAGAGATACGATGGTCTTCATCTTTGTGTACCAACAAGAGCAGTCAGTTTTGTGATATGTCATTACAGCATCATTGCAGACTAGTTTCATTTCTAACACCATAACCTACCATTGAGTACCTGATCATGATTTAAAGATCATGTGACTGATGATTTCACATTTCTCCTACATCCTCACTCCTCTAGTTTATGTATTGTTCATACTTGCTCGTGTTTTTTATTGTATCTCACCTTACAATTCAGTATTTCTTTTTATAAGCCCCTTAGTTTGTGCCTTCAACCATTTTATTAATTTAATGTGTCATTGTGTCTCACAGTCAATGACTCATAGTGAGGCATTTCATACAGCTAGTGACAGGTTACTAAATCAGAAACCACAAGTCCTTTCAGTAATATTACATTTCCTAATCTTTTCTGTGATGTAATTTTGCTTAATTTTATAATATCAACATTTTTATCACGTTTACCGGGCTTCACACATTTCATTTAACTGTTTAGTTTGAATTACTGTTTCCCCATTAGTGGAATGCAGTATGAGTAACTTCTCTTAAATATGGCTTTCCATAGATTTTTGTGGATGGCTTCTCTTATGGGTGGTTCTATACTGCAATTTGTAAGTTCTAAGCCTTTTTAATGATTAAGTGTTTTTTGTGGTAATTCTGTAGTTGTATAGTTAGGGCTATCTTATCAGTATGGTAACGTGTTTCATTAGCTTAATGAAATTCTTGGTTTTGATTTCGGGTCCCTTTGCTGGTAATAGCATTACTAGTAATACTATTTTTTCCAATGTGATGGCAGAACTAGTTTTATTTTATTTTTATTAGTTTAGATTTTTATCTAGTTAGGGTAGATTTCTTTTCTGGGGTTTGATTTATACAGACAGTGTGGTTTTGTGCTGTTTCAATGTATAAAGTAACTGTAGTTGCATGTTTTTATTTATGATTACCTTTTCTAACTGGGATTAAGGTATGTGCTTTGTTTTGGAAAGGGGGTCAAGTGTACAGAGTGCTGATAATCTGCTTGATGACAGAGAAAAGTATATGTATGTTCAAGTTATTTACCACACCCTGTTATGAATGACCTGCTGTTTCTGGACCAGTCTCTAAATTCCTTAAGTGCAGAATTTGTGGATCCACCCTAAACCTCAATTGCTTTCTGATCATGGCTTGTATTATTCATAATTGCTTTTTGATATTTGCTATTACTTTCTCTTCAAATGTCAAGGGTCATTTTAATGGGGTTTCCAGTTAGTTTACCTGGCATAAAATTACTTTATCACAGGACTCTGGTTGTACAGCAAATATTGCTCATGGTAGGTTGAACTGTTCTGATACAATATACATTCCTGAAAACTTGTGTGTTTTAAAATGTGTCTTGCAGCTACAATGTTTACTGCGCTATACAAGGGTAAAGATCTTCAAAATTTAAAATCTTACTGGTTCATCTTTTCATGGCATACAGACTGAGTAATTTTCAGCATTTGTATAATACCTAATGGTATGCATTATTCCCTGCACCTTTTAGAATTTTATCAATGGAGTACTGTGATTCACTGCATACTATAAAGTTGTTACTTGTTCCAGGTTGTAGCAAAAGAAGTCCAGGTTTCATCAACCCACTAGCTTGGTTAACAAAGACCAAAGAAATAAATAAAATTCTCTTTCTTCTCCAAGTACAGATGATACCTTCTGTAAATATCTCATTTTCCATGGTTTCTGGTTGGCATCCCATGAAAAACAGCCAAGAAAAAAAGCAGGAGGTCTGCAGAGACTCCAACCAGTCATAAACTCACAAATGTATATTCCAGTTTAGAAAAGTAGCTACAGAAACTTGTAAAAATTAGCGCTTTCATTTATTCCATAACAAAACTTCATCAGATAATGGAGAAACAAACTGACAGTTTAAATTTCCTGATTAAGATCACATAATCATTGTGATGTAACAGGTGGTGAAGTCTCTTAGTCATGGGGGAACAAATTCAACCAGCAGGTTACTGGGTAGTCAAATTCATCTGTCAATCCTGAGGATAGAACCACTGGTGGAATTACTATGGATGAACCTGAACAACTACCCCCTGCCTATAACGACCCTTTAGAGTATCCACCATTATGGCGGTCAAACAAACTGTAAAATGTGGAACACCAATGACCAATGGGACAATCACTACCCACAATCATTTCCACAGAGGGGACAGCCCCTGTGGAAGAACTGCAGGAGGGCCAACCGCAGATAGAACCAATAACAGGTACTGTTTCAAAATGTTCTATTATAAATAATACAAGAGGTGATTTTTATATAGTGTAAATATATAGAGTATCTAGTATTTAGAGTATCCACCATTATGGCGGTCAGACAAACTGTAAAATGTGGAACACCAATGACCAATGGGACAATCACTACCCACAATCGTTTCCACAGAGGGGACAGCCCCTGTGGAAGAACTGCAGGAGGGCCAACCGCAGATAGAATGAATAACAGGTACTGTTTCAAAATGTTCTATTATAAATAATACAAGAGGTGATTTTTATATAGTGTAAATAATTTTTCAATTATATGGTTAACAACACTTATGTGGACTTATTTGCAAAAGGCATGACATTTGTTCCCAATAAAAGAGCAAATTTGCCTTATATATTAATGGATTTGGAGCAATTTACAAGAAAACTAAACTTTAGTATACTTTTTGCCAATGTTTCTGAAGCTTTGGGTTCTCTTTCTAAAGGTATCTAGTACATACAACCCACCTATCCACCCAAGTTTGATGTTTTTTTAACATGTCTGTGAATTAAACTTGTGAAACGCTTAAGAAATTTGCAATGAAAGAAAATATAAACAAATGAGACAAGGAACTACTTAATGAATTCAAGGACAATAACTCGAGAATTATGACACCTGATAAGGGGATGGGATTGTTATTATGGAAATATCTGATTGCACTAAAAGAATAATAAATGTGTTAGAAAATGATTGCTACAGTATATGGAGACATCACTGAATGAACTGAATACTGCATACCACAGAATAAGGAGGTATCACTGAATGAACTGAATACTACATACCACAGAATAAGGAGGTATCACTGAATGAACTGAATACTACATACCACAGAATAAGGAGGCATCATTGAATGAACTGAACACTGCATACAACAGAATAAGGAGGAATCACTGAATGAACTAAATACTACATACCACAGAATAAGGAGGTATCACTGAATGAATTGAATACTACATACCACAGAATAAGGAGATGTCACTGAATGAACTGAATACTGCATACCACAGAATAAGGAGGTATCACTGAATGAACTGAATACTACATACCACAGAATAAGGAGGTATCACTGAATGAACTGAATACTACATACCACAGAATAAGGAGGCATCATTGAATGAACTGAACACTGCATACAACAGAATAAGGAGGAATCACTGAATGAACTAAATACTACATACCACAGAATAAGGAGGTATCACTGAATGAATTGAATACTACATACCACAGAATAAGGAGATGTCACTGAATGAACTGAATACTGCATACCACAGAATAAGGTGGTATCACTTGAATGAACTGAACACTGCATACCACAGAATAAGGCGATATCATTGAATTAACTGAATAATGCATACCACAGAATAAGGAGGTATCACTGAGTGCACTGAATACAGCATACCACAGAATAAGGCGGTATCACTGAATGAACTGAATACTGCATACCACAGAATAAGGAGGTATCACTGAGTGAAATGAATACTGCATGCTATACAATAAGGCGGTATCACTGAATGAACTGAATACTGCATACCACAGAATAAGGTGGTATCACTTGAATGAACTGAACACTGCATACCACAGAATAAGGCGATATCATTGAATTAACTAAATAATGCATACCACAGAATAAGGAGGTATCACTGAGTGCACTGAATACAGCATACCACAGAATAAGGCGGTATCACTGAATGAATTGAATACTGCATACCACAGAATAAGGAGGTATCACTGAGTGAAATGAATACTGCATGCTATACAATAAGGCGGTATCACTGAATGAACTGAATACTGCATACCACGGAATAAGGCGGTATCACTGAATGAACTGAATACTGCATACCACCGAATAAGGTGGTATCACTGAATGAACTGACTACTGCATACCACAGAATAATGAGGTCTCACTGAATGAACCGACTACTGCATACCACAGAATAAGGCGGTATCACTGAATGAACTGAATACTGCATACCACAAAATGAGGAATCACTGAGTGAAATGAATACTGCATACTACACAATAAGGCAGTATCACTGAATGAACTGAATACTGCATACCACATAATAAGGAGGTATCACTGAATGAACTGAATACTGCATACCACAGAATAAGGAGGCATCATTGAATGAACTGACTACTGCATACCACAGAATAAGGTGGTATCACAGAGTGAAATGAATACTACACACCACAGAATAAGGAGATATTACTGAGTGAACGGAATACTGCATACCATAGAATAAGGAGTCTAGTCCAGATACAGACTTGCTGTATCCAGGACTGTTTGTAAGCTTCTGAGTGGTGCCAGACTCTGCTCTCCAAATTTTCCCTTAGATCTACTAGTTCTCTTCTCTCCTGCACTTATACTAGCTTATTAGTCTAGCGCTTTACCAGACTTCTTGTAATAATTATTGTAGCATGCAAAAGTGCTACAAGGAAACAGATCCAGTACTTATTATCAATGCCCACCCCTCCAGGCATGTCTAAAGGTGAGTTCCCTGTTTTTTCTACTATTAACCTGGTGAACATGGGCATCCTGAGGCAATGCAGAAACTGCCTCATGTACACCAACAACCCTTTCCTCTTACCTTCCAGCACTCAGGCTTGCAAGAGATGCACTCATATAGCCAAACTGGAAGCCATGCACTCTCTGATCTGATCTGGGAACACAGGTAGACAGCAACCTCTCTTTTGATCACCACATTGCCACTGTGGTCAGAAAATTCTGCATATCGCAGAATAAGGAGGTATCACTGAATGAACTGAATACTACATATCACAGAATTAGGAGGTATGACTGAATGAACTGAATACTGCATGCCATGAAATTAGGAATGGTTTGAATGATATGTTTATTCAGGGTCAAGTAAGTTTAGATGAGATCCACCATCTTGAAGTAACAACACCCACTATAATTTTTGGTGCACCCAAAATTCATGAGTACCCACAATCCACCAATGAGACTGGTAGTGGATGCTACAGGCTCCATTACTCATCCCTGTGCCAGATTCCTAGATGAAAAATTAAAACCATTGCTATGGCAAGAAAAATACATTTGCACAGATTCATGGGACTTCATTGGAAAAATCAATGAGTTGAACTATAATAGGGAGTGATCCTTCTTTACAATAGGTGTCAAAGACCTTTATACTTCAATCCCACATGATATCGGTTTAGCTTGGTTTACTGAGTACTTATTTGAAAAAGGAGTCAGACAGGATGAGATTAATGTTTTTGAAACTTTACTTGACGTTGTTTTGAAAAATAACTTTTTACTATTCAATGGTAAATACTACATACAGCAAACAGGGGTGGTGATGGGGTCAGCATGTGGGGGCCTTTTTGCTAATATCATAATGATACAGTGGAAGAAAAATATTTAATACATTCTGAACACTTTAAAACATGTGAGTTATACACCAGGTACCTGGATGACATCTTTATTGTTTGGGACAACAGGGATGAAACAGACAAGAAAGACAAGATAGTGAGGTTCATGGAATTCATCAACAATACCCCTGAATTTTTAAAATGCCCCTGAATTTTTAAAATTTACATACAAATATAACAACTCCAATATTGCTTATTTAGATATCTGGCTTATGAAGGATATGACAGCACGGAAATACATTTCCAGAATATAAAGAAAGCCCCAACACATTGTAATACCTACCTCCATTACACTAGTTCCCACCCACAGACATGAAAGCGGGCAGTAGTAAAAGGACAATTTGACTGAGCTGCCTATATGACTTCCATGTTTGAAACTTCCTAGACGAGTATGTGAACATTAAAAACATGTTCCTGGCTAGAGAATACCCCAATGAGTTTACTGATAAATTGTTGTATGAAGTCATAAAAGAAAAAGCAATTTCTATAGACCCATACTGGACACTGAGAACAGACCAAACCTTCATGCCAGAAGTATGAATGAAAACACTCTTGAAACAAGCACCAGTAATAGGCTTCATGAAACTGAAATGGCACTCACACTTCAAAGTAGTAATAACATTCATTGTTCATCTCATTCTACACACATGCACATTCAGAAACTCATTTATCACCAGTTTTAACACAGATAGTACTATGATTAAGGACATCTTAGAAAAAAAAATGGTCTGTTTGGGAGATGACAAGTCCTTATGAGAAAAAACAGGTAGAAGGCCAGATTGTTTATAGAAAAGGACTTAAACATGGTTGAATGTTCCAACAGGGAGACTAAAAAGGTAAACAGACCCAAGAAAATGAACAAATATGGCAGATGTTCTTATTGTAGATTTTTGGTGTGCGAGACGTAAAATAAAGGACAACACTTTCCACATAAGTGGAGCATATAACTGAAACTTCAAAGGTGGTGTACTCTGCCTTATGCCAGTAGTGTCCTTGTTTCTACATTGGGAAGATGGAATATAGATTCAGGGATCATATTTATTAACACCAATATGATGTCAGAAATAGTAATAATAAAAATATTTTAGCAAAACATCTTAAGGAACATATCTGTCATACTTTTAAATTTGTGGTAATAGAAACAAGTAGAGAAAAAATACGGGGGGGGCTTGGCAATTGTTACTTGAAAAAAAGAGAGTTATACTTGCAGCTAAACCTGAATGCTGGTACATGGCCAGGCCTTAATGAACAAGCATCTATTTGTTGTCAATTAAAATTAAAAGCTTTAGAGAGGTAAATATAAAATTACAAGAAATATTTGTAGTACAACATGCATTTTTTTACCCCCATGCACAATCCCACTAAACAAGTGTTAAACTCTTCTCTTTACTAGCACAGAGAAGCAGAAAATTTTCTGGGAAGTTTCTTCTTTTTTGATGTAAACAGTGTACTTCACATAATCCAGCAACTTCATTTTTAATAGTATCCCTGGTAGAGTTTTGGTCCTTATGGGATCAAAGTCTGCGGATTCTGCTCCCCGTCACACTAAAAGCCCAACTCATTTCCTCAGCATTAGGCCATGTAGTCTTTTTTGACCAGATTGTTTAATATCAGACATCTTTACTCTTCTATTTTGTCCCTTATGACAATTTCCACATTCAGTTTCATCTAATGTCATACTTAATGTTCATTTCTCTCCAGATTTCCAATTCTATTCTTTTTGTGCAACAGCAATTCACCAAGATCTCCCCACCATTGCCCATCTTAGTTGGCATCCCCAGCCTAGTTGTCCACCTACCACCTCCTTTCCTGTCAGTGATTCCACACTATCTGTCCGGACCACTTTCTATCATACATATTGATTCTTTCCTTACTACAGTCTACAAATCTAAAGTTCTCTTATAACCTTCATTATAAAGTTTCCCAGCCTTCAACCTTCCCCATACTTCATATACATGCCATCTTTAACAAACTGTGTCCTCTCCCATCCATTCACAGATATATACAATTCCCTAAGCTAGTACCATTACTATTTGAGGTGTTCCTAAGCTAGTACCATTGCTATTTGGGGTGTTCCTAAGCTAGTACAATTACTATTTGGGGTGTTCCTAAGCTAGCACAGTTACTATTTGGGGGTTCCTAAGCTAGTGCAGTTACTATATGGGATGTTCCTAAGCTAGTACCATTACTATTTGGGGTGTTCCTAAGCTAGTACAGTTACTATTTGGGGTGGTCCAAAGCTAGTACAGTTACTATTGGGGTGTTCCTAAGCTAGTACAGTTACTATATGGGGTGATCCAAAGCTAGTGCAATTACTATCTGAGGAGTTCCTAAGCTAGTGCAGTTACTATTTGGGGTGTTATTAGGTTAGTACAGTTACTATCTAGGGTGTTCCTAAGCTAGTGCAGATACTATTTGGGATGTTCCTAGGCTAGTACAGTTACTATATGGGATGTTCCTAGGCTAGTACGGTTGCTATTTGGGGTGTTTCTAAGCTAGTACAGTTACTATTTGGGGTGCTCCTAAGCTTGTACCTTTACTACTTGTGGTATAGTCAGAAAGTTGCAATTTATTTTATACTAAGAATTATGATGAACTGGGACTTTAAGAGACCCGTGATACTAGTTGAATATCACACTGTAGAATCAGCAAAGATGGATTAATACACAGGAGGATTATAAATGGAAATCCAAGCTCTTGTGGCTGAAGAAAATCCTACAGCTACCAAGTACTACTTATAGCTTTTCAAAATGTTGATTCTAGGTTTAAAAAAAAGCATAGCTATGCTTTAGCCTTATGGCTCGTCTGTTCTATCATGTGTTTGTGTCATTCTTACATCAGATTTTGCAAAGTACACATCAGGCCCTACCTCCCTTAATTTAAGTCTCCAAATGGGGGAGTCAAGTCTGTAACAACTAAAAATGTTTTGTTATTATTTGCTGCCACCAAAGCTGGCATGCATCTGTAACCAAACCCAAGAATGTATAAATCAGCAGTAGTACCACAGTTCTGTGAGGCAGTAGGATGCTTACCTGTCAGTCGGTTATTTAGATGCTAGCAGTACCAACCTAACATCAAGTTGGTCATCTGTCAAGTGTGAGAAAAGAGAATAAACGATCAGTCTAATATAAACTCAGTGAAGTACTGTCACAGTGCAGTGTGTCTTTTTTTTCTTCACTTTTTTTTTTGGGGGGGGCTGTAAGTGGATGTGGGGCAAGTTACAGAATAAGTCAAACTTTGTTTTTGAACTGTAATGAATACTCCCCATCTATGGTAAGAAATAGTTTTATTAAATGCTCTGCAAATGTGGTTCAACTGTTCTGCTTTTAGCACTGAGCCTTTAAGCAAGAAAAGTTTGCACTTGTGTCATTCATATGAGTATGGGGAACTGTGTGCACGCACACATGAGCAAATGTGTGTGTGTGTGTGTGTGTGTGTGTGTGTGTGTGTGTGTGTGTGTGTGTGTGTGTGTGTGTGTGTCTGTGAGAGAGAGAGGGAGGGACAGTTATTTGCTCTAATCCATTCACACTTAGTAGAAAACTGAATATTCATCCTTTAGGACCAATATGCTTGTATTAATCCGCTTTGTTAAAGTCTTCTGTACTTCCCTTGACCAAGTGCTATTGAATTATTTTCATGGTAGTTATCTATTACTTTTGTTAACTGGAAATGTTCAGTTGCAAAGTTCCATTTTAGTGGAGTCGTGTTGAGAAAATTTAAATATACAATCATAATACAAACCAGTTTACAAGAAAAAAAATGAGAAATCAGTAAGTCATACAAATACTTGGATCAAAAGATGAAACGAATGGAGATAAAATATTGTAGCTGTGAGAGTTAACCAGCTCTTATACATGCAATACTTAGCAAATTTTGCAAAGTCAGTAAGATGAGAAAAAAACAAGTTGAAAAGTTAAATCACAAATGCATGCACATCACAAACAAGTCAGAACAACTTATTACGGAAAACTAAAACTACTTGCAAACGGTTACACGGTATAGGTAGTGTTGCAACTGCTCGGCCAACTACATTGCAAACCTTTTTTTAAAACAAGGACTTGAAGGCATTTAGAGATATTTAGAAGTTTCTGCATATTTTTCTTTCAGAGTACTTCAGTATTGGTGGGGAGCCTTAAACTTCCTATTTTTGTCTGTGAAGTGTCCATTATTAAGGCTATAGCTGCATGGGGTTTTATGCTGTGTCTACCACAAAAAGGTAGTTGTGGATAAGAAAGGGTAGTCAGAAAAACAATGACTGGGCTAAACATAGCTGAACTACAAATAGTTGGTGAATAAACTTTGTCTGAACATTCTTCAATGACATTCAGAGGAGTATCCTACAGTTCTGCCCAGCAATAAGTCTAGGTTTTCTATTATATGCTCATGCTAGCTCATGTTTCAGGGGACTGGCGGTTTCAGTGTTTATGAGAGCCGAGTACAAGGAGTAAAATAGCAAAAAATTAGTTTGCTGAGATCAGCATGAAAATTTTGGGCTGAAAAATTTGTTCTGCTATGAAAACGTTAATTGGTATTAATGACAGAGCTTAACAGTTTATTTGCATTTCTTTACCGGGTAGTGCTGTGATCTCATTGGACCATTTGCTGGTATGCCCTGTGTAGCTCAGTAACTGTTACTTCTGTGATGGCTGAATCTAAAGTAACAGTAGTAGTTTCTTAATAAAATTATTTCTGGTGAGTTTGCCATTGGCTATTACATTTAGCATTGAAAACATTCTGCTCAGTTTAGGTGAAAATAACAATGCTTTTCTTTTTGAAAGGTTTAGGTACATATCTACAATAACTGACCACACCTTTCACACAGATGCTGAAAAGAAACATTCCTATCACTGATCCCTGAGGTAATCAAAAATCTCACATTTCACTTTTTAACTCATTTGGCAATATAGTCTAATATCTGATGGTAAAAAAGGGACAAAATCAGCATAGCTCAATCATCATAAGACTAAAACAATATGTCTTTATAGAGATGCAAGAAGACAGCACCAGTGAGGGTTATGCAGCCATTTCAATGTTTACTTGTTCAAATGGAGCAGCTAAAGTGATCAAATGTGAAAAGATAGCATATTGCCATTTACATGTGTGAGACTGGGCTATACTGAGGATTGGGAATGTGTCCTTTCCCCTACGGTAGAGTGATCTCAGAATTTGTGTATATAAGTAGAAGAGGATGTGGGGGTACAGGGGATTCCATTCCCACACTGCAAAAATGTTTTTTTGTTCAATGAGTTCGGAACAATTTTGTACTCAAAAGCTGGTGTGAGTTTATACTGAATGATCAAAATACAATGTACTTAGCACTGACTGGCCACATGTGCACATGCATCCATATCTAAGAGTGCACTGTCTGTATCGTGAGGACAACTAAATTCGTACTTATTACTGAAAATGACATTTCAGACTCGCAGTAGTGGTGCTGCAGTAGCGTTGTTGCCTCACAGCAAGACGTTGTCCCGTTTGATTCTCAGCTAGAGCATCTTCTGTGTGGAGGCATGCGTGAATGAGCGTGCCTTCGTTGAATGTTGTGCATCAGGGCTGGTAACTCGGCATGTAAAAATCCACTACCAAACATTAGTGGACCGGAGTTCCACTGTGGCGACCCCTAACCGGGATAAGCTGAAAGACACAACCACTGGAAATGACATTTCAGTCAGTTAAGTGGCCAAGGAGTAATTGGCACACATATATTTCTAATATCTTTGACAGCAGCAGTAGTAAAGTGACTGGACAGTAATCAAACATAAATAAAGGCCCACCCTTCGGGAGCTTTTCCCCCTAGGTAGAGGGGCTGCACACTTAGTTAATGGATCTGTATTGTAAAAGATGCAAATAACTACAGTCACAGTAGACCAGGTCATAGCTTATCCACAGCTGAAGATCCAGGGGATTCCTTTTAAAGTACTTATATGTTAGGTCTACAATGACTGTAAGGAAAGTAATACAAGGCTCATATATTGTGAAAACTAATTCCAGTGTTAGAACGTTTGGACACCACATTCTGGATAGACATGGACATTAATTAATGCTTTGTATTCCTTGTCATTGAGATGTGGAAAGAGTGAAGGTGTTTTTACTGTATCCTGTATGTAGGGGTCAGGAGCAGTTCAAAATTTCTAGAACATCTGGGTTTTTAGCATGCACGTTTTATTAAGGACTAAATCTCTTTACTAAATATTTTTGCATGTGTAACCAGTTTATATTCAGCCCTAAATTTGACATTCAGACTGCAATATAATTTGCAGTAAACAGACCACAGATGGTGCAAGTTTGCTATAAGATTTTAATGCTACATGCAAGTAAATAAAGGCTGAAGAAATCAATGTATTTTATGTAGTGGGGTGAGCTTGGACAACACCTGCAAAAAACTGTCACTGAAGTTAGCAAAACCCTCCAATAAACGAAGCTTGAAAGCATGAGATAGGAGAATAGAATTCACAACAAAATCATGCAAGTGAGTTGAATTTCATCATATTTGTGGAAAGACAATATTTCTGCTGTTAACAGTTCCCAGTATGGTTCCAAACTACTTCTGTTGGTACCTAATCACCAATAGTATCATTTGCACCACCACTCATCACAATTGTTTAAGGATGGCTTCCAATAATCCAGTCAGATGTACTATGATGACTCAAGACACTGTCGTTTCCAACTTTGTAAGTTGTTAAGGATGAGGTGTTGAGTGGTGAAGGCATCTTTAGAAGCACGACAGTAAATGCTGAAATCTACCGTAACATGACTTTCTATTTAGAGAAAAAGTGTAAAATTGTTCATAAATCATGTGGCATCTCATGAGTAATTCAGCACTGTTCATTAATTATATCATATAATTTGAACTGAAGATTATAGTTCTCAGAACAGATTCTACCACTATAATGAACAACTTTTAAATTGGTGTCACCATCTGTTTTTATAAAACATAAAATGATTAGTAAACTCAGTTTGTGTTTAACTTATGTTTGATTTGAGTGGCCTTTAATTATGGCATTATTCTAGAGTAACTATCTGCATCAGTAGATTTTCCTACTCGCCCATCTTTTGCAAGGAATTTCAGCTTCTCAGCTTAAGTAGGTTATGCCCTATTACAGCTTCCTTGATTTTAGCACCAGTTCAAATGTTTATTTTTAGGTAGCCTTTCAAAGTGCAAAATTAAGTATGGAAAGAGCTACTTATTCAAGAAAAACACTTTCATTAGGCTTACAGCTATAAGAATGCTGATGCTGACCATGCAAGTGCAAAGGTCATGAGAAATAACTGGTCAAAATTCAAAGTAATTACCACATTTTCAGTTTTATTACTTAAATATTGAACTTTTTGCAAGGAAATTATTTTCATGTATTAAGAGCTCTGCTGTATTACATAAAGGTCAGCCTGTTTTTTTCACTTTCTAGGGATAAATCATTTTCAACTGCCTTTTGCAAACACTGTCGTGCTGTGAACTTAACCTTTTTAGTTAAGTAACGTGGCATGAGCAGGAATGATATTTGATTACCACAGAAGCTTTTTTTTTAAACTTACTTTCTTGACAAACCCACTGAATAGTTTTTAAAATGTTTAATCTATTCTTTCTGCTGCTTAGCTAATAAGGTGACAATGTAAAATACGTAATTCAACCACTTGTCTATTTTACGGAAAGGAAGATATTAGCTGCAGTCAACACTAAACAGACGATGACAAACTCCCAGTAAGTATTTTACTTGTGGGTTGCCGTTCTGTAACTTTAGCTTAACTGTTTCTTTGCAACTTAAAATGCATTCTGTTGTAACAATATTTTGCCTCTCAGCCCCCAACACTTTTCGGCCTTTCTAGCTTCCATACTACTGGAGAAGCTTCTACAATGTCTCTGTCTAATCAGTCATAATTTCTCTCTCTGACCGGTCAGAGAACTAGAATGAGTTCCCCACGATCACTGTTTTGCTTTCAGTACTACCCTCAGGGGTGGGACTACTACACTGGTCAGTTGGGAAGGAGGGGGTTGGATCTGGGTAATGCATCCAGCAGCATCACATACCCTTTTCTGCACTCCAGGTTTTTTTCCTTGCATGCTCCAACTAGGTGGATCTACTTATGTCATGTACATTACCCCAGCAGCATTAATTAGTATCCAGCACCATCGCCACTACTGATCCTGAATTTAACAGTCATCTACTGCATTCATCATTACCAGGAACCTATTACCAGGAAGCAGTCATAGCCCTCCCCATCCATCCCAGAATGGGCAAGTCAACAGGAAGTATCATTTCCTGACATACAGCAGTGTGTTCACCAGAATGCTTATTCTTTCTGTGGTAACTTAATGGCAGCTCTTTTTGTCATAGTGAATTATTTGGCCAGAGTGAGCCCAATCACAGCTCACCTATTTTGCATCTTATATCAAGCCCCCCCTACACACACATATTTTTTACAAGGGGTCAGGGTATCGACACATGTCAACTGTCGCCATCTCTCGATTCAATACCACTGTCTAACTGCTAAAGGTATTCTCTCTCACAATCTATGCATTTCTTTGTTGGACACCCTCTTTTCCTCTTGCCTTCTTCCAGTCTGTTCCAAATCATCTTCAACAGTCGGTCCCAAATTATCTTCAGATTTGTTTTCTAATATCTGCACGTGCCCAAACCACCAAAATCTGTTTTATTTTACCTTCTCTGCAATTGGAGCTATTTGGGGTTCTGCTCTGGTGTCCTCATTTCTTCATCTGCCCCACAGTGTGTGCCTTACCACCCATCTCATGCACTTTATCACCTCTTGCTTCCTCAGCTACTCTGCCTTTAATGCCCAGGTTTCTGTACCGTATAGTAGTACTAGTCACATCACTGTTTTGTACACCTTACTTTTCAACTTCCTTTGTTTTCTTCTGTCATATTCTACTTCTGACACTGGATGGCAGCAAGCCCTCTGATGCTAGCTTTGACCTCCTCTTCCAGAGGTCCCCTCTCAACCATCTCTCCCAGGTGCTTGAAATTGTTAACATGCTACACTGTTTTCTCTTCTATCGCAATTCTCAGCTTTTTGATTTCTCCATTTGCTGCTATTACAGCTGTTTTATTTGTACCCAGTTTTATTCTAATGTGCCTTTGTGTTTGTATTGCAATCCCCTATCTTTTGTTATGTTCCTGCTCAGAGTCTGCCAGTAATACCATATTGTCTGCATACAGTAACTTTACTGATCTGTCCCTGCTACCTGTTTGTTTATGTAGTCCATCACCAGTATGGAGAGCAATGGGCTCAGAGCTGAACCCTGATGCATTCCCACTGGGAACCTCTATGAATGACCAAAAACTATTCATGCTAGAGTTATTGGGTCCATGTATGTAGCTTGTAGTAATTCTACCCAATCTGAATACAAACTGCTCATCTCATCGTACTTTGTACCAGTGATGGCTAATGGTATCTGACTGTTGGTATGCAGCCCCCCCAAGTTGTCAAAAGAACAAAAAAAGAAAAAAGGTTTAAATATTTTTAAACACTAGTAGCAGTGCTAACTGTAAACTAGTGTGTAATGCAGAAGATTCGATGAGTCAGGGAACTCAGAGCAGAGCACATGCATGCTCAAGTTCCGCTTTAAAAAAAAGTCTGGATTAAGAAGACTGCAGGCATCAATGAAGATGCCCAGAAGTCATTGCAATTTTAACCACAGTAAATGGGAATCCGACTGGACTAAGTCAGCAGCCATGTCATGTAATCCAAGGATGTGACGTGGCTGCTTATTAGTCCTCTTGTTCTCTTGGTCTCTTCTCACACTTTAACTTAACAGTTAATTGGTGAGGGAGAGAGTGAGAGAGATGGACATAGATCGAGAAGAGAAGAAACAAAATGATTGACAAAAAACTCACTTAGTGGATAACTTTTTAGGTAAGTAAAGGCTTCTTTGGCAAGGAAGATTTTTTTAATCAACTGTGGATTTTTTTTTTGACCGGGCCAACCAGATATTTTATGCATTTTTTTTTCTGGCAGGGTCAGCCAGATACTTTTGTTAGTTTTTCTTTCCTGGCAAGGTCGGCCAGATAACTTATGTATTTAATTATTTCCTGGCAGGATTGATCAGATACTGTTTAAAATCAGATAGTGCAGGAGTTGAATAAAGTTGAATAAATTTTGTTTATGCCCACATAGTGTGGAAGGGCATAGCAAAGGTTGAAAATCCTTCAAAAACCCTCACACTTATACAAAGTCCCACCAATGTATTTAGGGATGAAAGCGCTAAACTGTTTTTTTAATGTCCCTTTTAATAAACCAATGTGAGTACTTTATTCTGTGTTGGCATTTTTGATGTCTGGTGCACTTAGCTACCATTTTGGACTTGGTACTCTTTGGAACTTTGTACAAGTTTGGTTGGTGTTTTTTTAATGGAGTTTCATCCTTTGCTGTATCCCTATACTACATGGGTTTCTTCTTGTGTGTTAGTGGTTATTGAGCTGCATAGTCACACAATCGAGGTTAAGTTTCTAAATTTTGTTTACAACATCCTGGCCTGGAGTCTGGCAGGGTCAACCAAACAGTAAATGGCAAAATCTGCAGCGATCAGGCTGTTTTGCAGGCGGTTTGTGATTTTATCACAATATTCTGGCATGGCCAACCAGATACTAATAGGTAGTGGATGTGTTTTGGGGGCTGTTGATGACTTTTTTTTTTTAATACAATATCCTGGAAGGGGTGGCCACGGTGGTGCAGAGGTTAGCATTGCCACCTCACAGCAAGAGGTTCTCCGGTTCGATTCTTGGCTGGGGTGCCTTCTGTGTGGAGACTGCATGTCCTCCCTGTGGTCACGTGGGTTTCCTCCGGGTGCTCCGGTTTCCTTCCACATCCCAAAGACATGCAGTAGGTGGATTGGACACTCTAAACTGGCCCTAGGTGTCAGTGTGTGCATGTGTGTGCCTTCTGTGGAAGGTTGGGTGCCGGGCTGGCAACTCGACACTGTAAAACTCCTCTGCCAATCATGAGCAGACAGATGATCCGCTGTGGCGACCCCTAACCGGGAAAAGCTGAAAAAAGAAGAATGCAATATCCTGGAAGGAGTCAAAGAGATACTAGGTAGGGAGTGTGTTCTGAGGGCCATTTGTGGAAGACATTTTGTTTTTAACCTAATACCTTTTTGTAGGATAAGTCAAGATAAGTTAGGACTGTTTGTCAATGTCTTGTTGTTGACATGGGATATGGGTGAACTGAAGTAAGGTCATGTGCAAGTTCTTGGCTATGTGATGTGAAAGAAATACAATAAATGTAACCATGGTCTTTTATTTTTATTATTTTAAACATTGTAGCCTCAAAGCAGATTCTCTAAGGCAGTTGGAAAGGGGGCAATGACTATGTGCAAATGGCATGACTGCAGTTCTGGTTTGTTTTGCAAGAGTAATGTGCATCTGAGTGAAGTAAGATTGACCAAAAGCTCTGAACTCAATTATTGCTTATGTGAAAAAACAGAATACTTATCTTAATGACAGTGTCGTCTTTTTTGTTGTTCTTTTTGTTTTTAACCTTGCAAGATCCAGTCATATACTGTGGTTGGGGTTGTCATTGGAGACTGGGGCTGTGTGTGACTGGAAAAAATGTTTCTGCTGCTTACTGTTGTAATTACAGCTTTGCAAAACTGTAATGTTTTTCCATCTGTACTGTAAGATGAATATAAAATAATTAGCAAGTTTACAAGTAATTATTAATGTATGTTATTTCATATCTGTTCATGTATACTGAATATTTCTTTAAAAATGTTTATAATGAGTTGGAGCTTTTCTCCCTGGACATATGCTGAAACGTTTTTTTTTTTTTTCATCTGAAGCCGGTTGCAGAAACTCAGGTAAACAAAAGTAAAATAAATAAAATTAAATGCGTACTTGGCTGGCACACGCAAGCTGTGACTAATGTTTCTGTCAGCAAAATTAAAGTAATGCAGGTATGCAACACAGTGTTATTATTGTTTCTACTTTAATCCTGACAGGTAAAAAGCAGCTGCTTTAGTTAGGTAATGGGGGTGTTTTTGAATTAAATGAGTTGGCTGGCCTTGCTGTTTACCATCATCATAATTGTGGCTTTGCAAGATTAATGTGTATATGGGTAAAGTCAGCTGTCATGCAAGTCTGTGACTACTGTTTCTGTGCAACAGACTAAATTAATACAATCATTGATATTTTTGTTTTAATCCCGGCAGGGTCAAAGCAGATACTTTAGGTCGGCAATTGATATGATGACTGTGGATGAAATGTTTGGCACTGTAGCTTTAGAGTAATACTTCTGACTTTGCATCACTAATGTGCATTTAGGTGAAATAAAACATAATGCAGTCTATTTGCATGCATCAATTCAATACAGTGATGAAAACATTATTACTGATGCTGGCAAGGCCAACCCAACTTCTTTAGGTAGGCAACGTCTATCGGGGGGCTCTTTGTAAATCTAGTACTGGATGGCAGAATATTCAGCATGTGCAATAGTGACTGAGCACTTATTTTATGTAAATTGGTAAGCATGGTCATTGTAGATCTCACTGTAGCATAGCTCCACCCCTTTCAAGTTGGTCCCACCAATTCAACTGTCTCTTGCAGCCTCCCCTTTGATTTGAAGTCACTAACCACCACTGCTTTGTACTACTGTGTGTATTCCTGTATGCATATTATATACTCAGGCACTATTGTAATTTCATTTCTAGGCCCATGAGGTCCTTAATCTGGTAATCAGCATTAGTACATAATGCCTTCTACACAATTCAGACTAGAATACAGTAGCAGTATCAGAGCACACAAATGCAGCCATATTTCATTTCCATGCTTTTATTGTAAACTTTATTATTTTTGGATATCTGTCTCCATGTTTTCAAGATATAGAAATACAGAACATACTTATGAATTCAAAATAGTTTGTTCAGTCCTAAAGCTATAGTTGAGAGGGATTACAGACAGTTTGCAAGAATGCAATTACCCTCAGATGCAAAATTCGCACATTATCACATTTAGGCCAGATAGTCTAGCTATTAATAGATACATGGTCAGAATATTCATGTCAAACAGAAAATATAAGCACAGCTGGTACTCATTGTTCAGTTATGACAACACATACAGAGTATCAGATAGTCAGCAGTTTCAGTTAGATACTGACAAAATAAGTCCCTGCTCAGATCAGCTACAACCCCAAGAAAACCTGTCAGGGAAGCATTTTGTCATTATCTGTGGTAACTGAAAATAAGAAAACAGATCTGTGCCTACTGCTGGCATCCACCCACTTAGAATGAAGCTTGGTTTAAACATGTAGATTGTCATTCTCTGAACTATAGACTAACTAGCCTGATCTGCAAGGCCGTGGAATGGATTATCATGGACCTCATTAACAGGGACATTGGCAACCTCCAAACACTCCACCCTGCACAGTTTTGACTTTGTCAAGTGGAGGTCATGTCTGTTAAATCTGGTTGACTTCTTTGAGACAGTCACCAAAGCCATGGACGAGGGGAAGATGGTGCACACCACCTACCTTGATCTGGCCAAAGCCTTTGATACTATTCCCCACTCGGGCAGAATAGATAAACTCTCTCAACTAGGTATCAATGCATATGTTACCTGATGGGTAACAAACTGGCTCACTGATAGAACCCACCTAATCAAAACAGAGAAAGCCACCTCTAGCAGTAGACCCGTAACAAGTGGCATACCCTAGGGATCAGTCTTCTGGCCTCTGTTATTCAGGATATACTTCTCTGAATTGTAGACCAAAATCGGTGGGCTATGGCTGACCAAGTTTGCAGATGACTGCAAGCTGGGCATGGTCATCAATTCCCCAAGTGATGCGGATGTCCTCCAAGAGGGTCTCACCCAAACAAATGACTGGTGCCAGAAACATGGCCTCAAGCTGAATGCCAAAAAATCCACGATCATCCCCTTTGGGGAAAGTGATGTCTCCACATATTATCACATTAATAACAACATCCTAAGCATGCAATCAGTCGTGAGGAATTTGGGAACCCAGGTTGATAGCAACCTGACTTTTGACCACCATGTTGCTTCCATTGTATGGAAAGCTTTCCACATGGTCCATCTCATAAATAAGGGTATCTCATCCAGGGACAAGGAGGTCATAACATCCCTGTATTCTTCCCTTATAAGGCCAATTATTGAGTACAATGCCCCTTTGGCATGTACCTTGCAAAGCACATGCAGCAGCTGGAGAAACCACAGAGGTTCCTCACCAGGAGAATCCAGGACCGCAAACATCTACCCTACACAGATAGGCAAAAAGCCCTGTCCCTCTACTCAGTTTCATACAGACTCCTCACAGATGACCTCTGTCTGGCATACAAAGCAATCTCAGATGCCACCTTGATGGGACTGCTGCATATCTGCAAGTCAAGCTCCACTCGAGTAACCCGCACATGTGACCTGATTCTGGTCTGTGACATCAATAGGATTTGTTGGCAGGACAGATTTGTGTCCCAGAGACTCCCCCATCTGTGGAATAGACTCCCTTTCCACATCAAGCAGAGTACCTCATTATCCCTTTTTAAGTGCAACTTGGATAACTGGATGGGAAACAGAAAATACACCCCTGAGATTCCATCTGTGTCCCTGCTGGACAGGGGCTTTGGGTGCTGACTTGTCTAAACATGGGCTAATCTCTTGGCCAGGCTTATAAGGGCCTCAGGGCCAATAGCCTAGTAACTTCTTTCCTATGATCCTATGATCCTAGGCATTAACATTCACTGGAATTAACTCAAATTATTACTTGGAATTTTACAGATAATGTTATCTGGTACTAGACCAAAATCCTCATTAAAAACTAAACAGCCTTGTGGCTGGCATCAAGACTTGGAGATCATGCCCATATTTTTGCCAGTTAGAGGCATCCACCTCTGAAGTCTAATCCAGTGCTTCATAAGTTTATGATATTTGACACAAACAGCTATAATGAGTGGTAGGTGCTTTTGATGTTGTGCAGTTTAACAGCTTAATCCTGCATGTTCTACAGAGGGATACATTTTTCAATAATATAGACAGCCCAGAAGAAAAAATAGCACTATACAATAAACAGCAGTTTTATAAAAGGCAGTGAGAATCTAATGAATCATTAGTTGAAGAAAAACTGGCAGGATACTGTTAAAGTTGGACAACTTGAGGACTAAGCTTTCTGGGTAAATAGCGACATTAAAAACATGCATTCAGAAAATGAGAATTTACAGCAGGTCAAGAAAGTATACAGATGTAGTGCTGATAGCAGGACAAGCCATGTAATTAGTGACAGTGTATTTGGAGAAGATAAGGATGTGTAACTAGTAAAACAATAGCTAAAATATCTGATAATATAACTTGCAATAAAATTCTCTCCCTAAGGGGAGTAGGGAGATAGCTGGTAAATACTCCCATTTTATAGAAAAGCAGCTTTCATGAATGCCTTACTAGCCTGTTAATGTGGACACCTTAGTTAAACCAACCCACCAAATCTGCAGAGAGACCCAACATCCATTTAAGAGAAGGTACAGTGACAAACCGAAATGCTGCCAGCCCAACTAGCTGGAATTTTGTAAATAATTATATGTCACTTGAAAATATTAATATGATTTATATAAAAATGTGACACTACCAGCCCAGCTATCTGGAATTTTATAAATAATCATATGTCATTTGTGAATATTAATATGATCCATAGGCTTGTCTGACAAATGTAAGATAACTATATGTTATGTGTATATTAAATTACTGATGCATTTTGTATTTGTCTTTGGATCTGACAACATCCTCTCATCAGCACTTGCCTTGCTAATAGTAAGTAACTAAATTACAGTGATTTCTCTTAGAGATAGCAATATAGTAAGATTAGTTTAGATGTTTTCTGTATTTATTTGTGACTGTCCTGCAATGTTGTTTTACAATATATGTCCTGTGATTCTGAACTCTGTAGTCACTGTGTTGAGTTATTGAGTATTATCTTGTTCTTTTATTCTTTATTATTAAATATATTTAAACACTTTAATTGTGGTTGGTTTGTTTAGAGATATTTAAGCTCTTAGAGTACTTGCCTATGTATTTGGTGACACTGTATGGGCCACTTCAATAGCCTGGGCCTTGGTCACACCATCTGGATAATAGTAGCATTACACAGTAAGACTGGTAACCCTTTGGGAAGGGCCTTAAAATGGCTAACAACGGGTTCTGGTGGCAGTGCTAACTACCTTATGGTCTGGGCAGAAGGAGGCATAGCTAGTAAACCTGTGCCAGCCTTTCCCATGTGTGTGTTTATGTATAAATCAAATCTCAAAGTGTGTGTGTGTGTGTGTGTGTGTGTGTGTGTGTGTGTGTGTGTGTGTGTGTGTGTGTGTGTGTGTGTGTGTGTGTGTGTGTGTGTGTGTGAGCTACTTGGGCACTTGGCTTGGAACCCTGGCTAAGGACTCAACTCTATAGCTGTGCCAGTGGGGAGTCTTACTAGGGATCTGGAGAAAGAGGGAGAAACCAGCCCCAGACTGACTGTGATCTCTGTGTGCTCTTAAGGGAAATTGTACTTTACTGTGTGTGTACTTGTCATCCTTCCAATGTGGACTTCCCTCACTGGTGCTAGTGGTGAGGATTGAGGCTCCTTCATTACTGAACCACTGCAGGGGCATCACAGGTACCTCCAAAATTAAGCAGTTATAGGCAAGACATTTTAAAGGACAGTGGCTGGTGGGTCACATGCTGTAGACACTGAAGACTACTCAAAGATGCACCACAAAATACTTTGGTTTTACTCTATGTACATGAAATATATGGAAGAGAGAGTCTACTTTGTACCTTTATTTTGCAGAGTTAGTATTGCAAAAAAGTCATCCATGTTCATTTTCTAAAAATGGTGAAATACCAACATACTATTGTGGGAGAATGGTGTTGGGGGTGTAGGGGTGGGCAGAAAGTACCTGTGTATATTGGCATTAGTTTTTTGTCCTGGATGAAAGAAATGATGGAGGTACATATGGGTCACAAAGGTTATGAAGTGTTGGAAGACCAGCTGGATAAGTAGGCCATGGAGGGACCAAGCTCAGGAGAAAGACATGCCAAATGCAAAAACTGCATTTAGTTTTGAAGGTGTGAAGCAAATGATGAATCCATCAAAGAACAGATTTACACTAAACATGAGTCTGAAGAGATGAGCTGTTGCAGTTCTGGTAATTGCTAAAGAGGTTGAAAGAGGTCCCAAAGCAGAGGCCGGGCATATTCTGAATAGGGACTAATGAGTGGCACAGTGTGAGTGCAGATATTACAAGATGGGTCCATATTAAACTCACATGAGAAGTGTAAGGTACAAAGCTGGACTGAGCTTCTCAATATGAGAGGATGAGAACTGGGCTGGGAGAGATTCTGTCAGGATGTAGAATAGTTTTATTTATTTAATCCTCTTCCCTTGTTTTCTATTTTCCTCACTGGATTAATTTATTTTATTTTAGATTTGTTTACTAGGGAAAGTCTGACTGGACATGCAGTCTTTTTTCAGTGGAGGCCCGGGGAGAAAAGCTCCACGTTATTAACAGAGACAGAAAAATTTACAAAAGATACAAAATAGCAAAAATGTACAAAGAACAAAAACAAAATGTACAAAGATACAACATAGAAAATGTACATAGATACAGAGTAACTTGTCATTGTATACGCAGATGTTAAACATCAAGAAAAAAACACACTTTGTAGTTTGTTTAGATTCTCAATACATAATTTTAGAGTTAATACAAGCATATTCTGATGAGATTTAAATACAAACACAGAGCTCAAAAAAAGGAGATACATGTCTACAATTCTGTAATTGCCATCCAAGGTTATATTAGTCAGGATTAGTAGAAGAGCATATCCACATATTAGTTAAGTGGGTTTGAGTATTTCTATAAAACTTGCAGTGCTAGAAACTGATCTAAATGTTTAGAGAATTCCAGATTTTGGTTACGTAATTTAAGAAAAGGGAATCACCAGCGACATTGTTATCTGTGGTTATATGTAATAATGATTTGCTGGTAGAATGTAGGATCTGATTACTAGAGTAAGAATGAAGGAGGTTTTGAAGGGCAGGGTTTTTATTCTGGTTGATTTAGTAGTTGATGGGCCATAGTAAGTTGGTTGTAGAATAGGAGGTTGGGCAGTTCTAACCAGTTAAATTGTTTTAGTACTAAGCAGTGGTGAGATCTATAGGTTGAATCCATAGCAAACTTTGAAATTTTATTATAGTAAGTGTCTAGTTTACCTAAATCTGACTTGTTTAGCTTGGCAAAGATGTGTGAGGCATAGAGGAGGGTAGAAACTAGGTGGGTTTTTGCAACAGAGGATTTTATATTGTTTGTTAGCAATTGTTTATTTCTATAAAGGCTAGCAAGTTTATGTACTTTCTTTACTGTCTGGGCTAGATGAATATTGAATTTCATGTTATTATCTGTAACGCCAGTGAGAAGTTTGGTTTGAGATACTGGAGAAATAGTGGTATTATTTGATGATGTAATATTGAATGATGGTGTGTGTACATGGAAGGGGGGGTGGGTCTGTGGGTTGAAAAAGCATGAGCTTAATTTTGTTAGGGTTAAAAATAGGCTGTGCATTAGATAACCAAGATTATACTGCACAGAAGAACTGCTAGGTTATTTAAGTCATTGTAGTGTTGGAGCATCACATATTAGAGTTGAATTGTCTGCATACTGAACAAGGATGCGTGCTTGGTAGAAATGCGAAGATTGTTAGTAAATAAGATGAAGAGAAGGGAACCTAGGATAGACCCTTGTGGAACTTCCAGAGTGACAGTCAGTAGAGTAGAGGAGAGAGGTTTGTAGCCATTTTACAGCTTGCTGGTGTCCAGCTAGACAGTGCTGAAACCATGCAAGTGCAGAATGGCTAAGTTTTTGTTCTGAAAGTACATTTATGAGTTGGTTATGTGTGAGTGTCAAAAGTTTTAGATGGATCAAGAAAGACAGAAGACACAAGTTTGCCTTAACTCCTGTGTTGAATAATGGTGTTAGCAAAGCTCATAAAGGCAGCAGTAGTACTATGGTTGGGTTGGAATCCAGGCTGAGTGTTACATAGAAGATTATTAGTTAATAGATAGTCTAGAAGTTGCAAGCGAATGCTTTTGTCTAGGATTTTGGGTAATGATGATAAGATAGCTATAGGCCGATAGTTACACAGTTCTGTTGAGTTACTGCCTTTGTGTCATGGGATTACATATGAGATTTTCTAGATTGCTGGGACACTTTATTCGGAGATGGATCACTTTATGAGGATGGATAAAGGATAGGAGATGGCTTCAGCAGAGATTTTTAGATACTCTGCTACTAAGTAATCAGCTGATAGAGTTGTTGGCTTAATTTTTTTAATATACTTTGTTATAGTCTCTGTTGGGAGAGGTTGGAAGGACAAGGTATTACTATCCTGACTTGATGTTGAATGAACTGGTGGTAGAGAACAGCAGTTGTTTTATGAGAGGGCTAGTATGGATTCAGTGAAATATTTGTTAAATTGCATAGCTATGCTTTCTGTAGTATTTGTGGATGATGGGGGAGGTGTACTGACTTTTCCTGGCTGGATTTTATTTTTATAGCTGACCAGAACTTTTGTGGGTTATTCTAATGTTTCACTTATTGTAATTTTTTTGTCCTGTTTGATTTGTCTTTTGACTTTGTTTCATGGTTATAGACATGCCTATTTGCTGCAGTTTTATTTGTGTATCATACTTCCCAAGCCTTATCTCTTGTTTTTAGTAATAATTTTGTTTCTTTGGTTAGCCATGGTACAGTTGGATTTTATCCTTATTGTTCTAGGAGGAGCCAGTTTGTTGAAGATGTTAAGGAAGGTGGACACTATGGTTGCCTGTAGAGGGAGATATTTGAGCAGTGGCCAGTTACAGAGTTTGTGGGTGGATATTAAGTTTTGAGGACTAAAATTTCTTTTATTATAAATTTGAAGGAAAGTGCTGACTTTTAATGAATTTATTCACTGCCTGAGAAGGTAGGTTGGAAGGTGGTCGCTGAGGATATCTGGGAGACAAATCAAAAAAATAGAAGAAATGCCATGACAAAGCTATAACTTTTAAAACAGTAATAATACAAAAAGAAAAAACAATGGCTTAGCAATGCTAAAATTCTTTATTAAAACACAAAGCTTTGGGATAACAATCCTTCTTCAGTCTAATACCAAGTAAATTTAAAGAACAATTAAATAGCAAAAGACCATAGTCACAAGACACAACTCAGCCAACCGCAAAATAAAAACAATTATTCCACATAATTAACATCATTTCAAACACAATTGTTTCTGTCTGAGAACATATTTAATATTAACCATCTTATTAATTCCAGGTTCATAGTCTGCCCTTAGTTTTATTATCCCACCATATTATTTTAATTCTAAAGATTCTAAAATTCTACTCTTTTAATTTTAATTCTAAAAAACCTGCTGAGTGCAGGTTTTAGGCCCTTACATTAAACTTACTTCTGATGTGATGTCTTGAGTCAATCAAGGTCTCACTCTAACCACTACTACTGCCTTCTCTTTTCCCCCACCCCCCTCTTTCCACAAACAGGTTAAACTGCTACAACAAGCATTGGTTCATCCCTGCTCCGCTTGCCCTCGCTTCACTCGGGCTCGCTTTGCACCCCACTCTGCCCCCAAATTCCTCCCGCCCCTGGTGCTGCTACTACATTTATTAGTACAAGACCACACCCCACTTTTTTAAACCAATCAGTGACAACTTGTTATTTAACAGCACCTCCCTCAACCTGATACCACCAGTCATCTAACTCTACTATTCCTTTTGCCTAAGTAGCTATGCTATCACCCAAAATAGTCTTATTAACTCTACTACTACCCCTGTTACTCATCCCATATCTCCTTACCACCTATGAATATCAGGGTAACTCAGGTTTCCACTACCCTAAATTCCAAACATCCATTCCATCTACAACAGATTATAATGCACCCTTACTTACCTCCCTCATGCTTACCTCCTTAACCCCTAAATGCTACCATCTTACTAGACCTAGTTGCATTAGTCCTAAAACTAGACACTATTACAAAACTTTATTCAAAATCTTAAAACTCATACTCAGGATACACTACAACCTCACAAAGGATGGCAACATCCACCCAAACCCTGGTCCATCCCCACCTGTTGACCCTAATCCCCCTACTATATCCCCATACCAACATAGCTCTAACAAATAGACCTCCTAACTCACTGCTGGCCTGCCATCTAAACATTAGAAGCATAAATAACAAAACTCAGCACCTGCATGCCCTCTTAGCTGTTCATTCCCCAGATATATTATGCCTAACAGAAACATGGCTAAAGCCTGCCACCAAGGACCATGAGATTCTGCCACCAGGGTGCAATATTTTTCGATTAGACTGTACCACTAGAAAGGGTAGTGAGGTAGCCATACTTTACAAGTCTACCCTATCTGTTAGCATATATACCCAACAACCACCCCAGTACAATAATGCTGAGATTCTTATCTCAAAACTACAAATTAATAGGAACAAAAATATAAACTTTGTCTGTGTCTACATTCCCCCAGGGAGGAACACAGAAACTTTAGAAGACTTCTTATATTGGTTATCCAATAACTACCCCCAAGAAACAATTGTACTTAGGGATTTCAACATTGACTGGAACACTTGCTCTTGTGAAACCCCCACAACCCACATAAACCTCTACAGATTTAGTCAAATCATAACCTCCCCCACCAGGACAGGAAAACCCAATACCAAGGAAAGTACCCTAGACTGGATACTCATCAATGCCCATCTTCAATTCTATAAATCAGGTACTTTGCTTGATGACCTAAGTGACCACTGTCTCACCTATGTAACCAAGCTCAAAGTAGACTGTTCCTACCAACCCACCTATAGAACATTAAGAAACAACAAGAATTTTATTCTCACCAAGTTTCAAAATGAATTTAAGGCATGCAACTGATCAGTACTAAAAAGTCTCCCCCTAGATGAAGCAGTAGCATACCTTAACACCAAATTCCTTGCTATTCTTAACTCCCATGCTCCCAGCTGCTCTATTAGACCCACAGTTAATATTGCACCATGGCTTTCGAAAGATACCAATACCAAAATTTCACTCAGAAACAAAGCATTGGCCACCTACTGAAAAACAAAAGCCTTACTTGATAAACTAAGATTCAGACAGCTAAGGAATGACACCAAAACATTCATAACCTTAGACAAAAAGAACTACTACTACCATCTACTGCAAAAACACCAAAACAAACCTCAAAAGTTCTGAGCAGGAATAAACAAACTACTCCACCCAGGCCAAACCGCCACTCCACCACCCTCAGCTTCCCAACAAAAATCCCTAGTAGACATTGCTAATAACTTTAACACCTTCTTCACTGAGACTATCTGTTCTCTAGCCAGCCAACTCTTTCCCAGTGGCTCTAATTCTAATGCAGCCACACCCAGTACCCAAACATACTTCACCTTCCAACCTGTTTCTACTCAACTTATTCATGGCCTACTTAAGAAACTAAGACCCACCACCCTAGCTGCCAACCTCCTCCCAGCAGACTATCTGCAAAAGGCTGCTGAGACCATAACATACCCCATCTCAATCTTGATCAACAGAGCTATATCTGAAATTACTGTACCCGCTATATGGAAAATCTCCCATGTCATACCTCTCCATAAAGGAAGCAGTTCCACTGAACTCTCAAACTTTAGACCCATAGCTATTCTGTCACCTCTAGCTAAAATTATGGAGAAGTGTGTACACATATAGCTCATGCAGCACCTTACACAGAACAAGCTGTTGTCCAAATTTCAGCATGGCTTTAAGCCACACCACAGTAATACTTCTGCCCTCCTCTCTTTTTTTAACGTCATTAACCACAAATGCAATAATAACAAACTATCCTCAGCACTCTTTCTAGATTTATCCAAGGCTTTTGACATGGTTGACCACAAAATGCTTATAAATACCTAGAAGGCCTTCTCCTTAAACAACCATGCACTCCAATGGTTTCAATCCTACCTGCAGGGCAGGCAACAGGCAGTCCTATGGCAGGACAAGCTATCATCTCGCCTACCCATCACATTAGGAGTCCCCCAGGGCTCGATACTAGGACCCCTTCTTTTCTCCATCTTTTTCAATGACCTTCATTCAGTCATCTCAGATGCTAACTGCATTCAATATGTGGATGACTCCACCTTGATTTCTTCTGACACCTCACCAGCTACTCTATTCACATTAACCCAAAATACCATTAATGCAGTGAAAAAATGGCTCTCCAATCAACATCTAATCCTAAACCCAACAAAACTAAGCTGCTTCTCTTCTCCCCCACACGCAAGACCCCCCTGCCATCCTTCAGTATAACTGCTAACAATGGCACTATCATCTCCCCAGAAGCCCAAACTAAACTACTGGCTGTACTATACAAGTCTACCCTAACAGTAAAAACTGACACCCAACAGCCACCCCAGTTTGGCAATGCAGAAATCCTCATCACCAAACGAATAATAAACAAAAATAAATGCAGATACATTGTCTGCATTTGTATTCCACCCGGCATGAATGATAATACTCTAGAAAATATCTTACATTGGCTTGCTTCTAACTATCCCCAGGAAATCATTGTCTTGGGGAACTTTAACATTGATTGGAACACCTGTTCCTCTGAAACTCCCTCCACCAATTTAAACCTCCATGGGTTTACTCAGATCATTGCTGCCCCCACCAGATTTAGTAAAAATAGAGTCAAAGATAGTATCCCTGATTGGTTACTTATTAACAGCCACCCCCAAAAGTACAAGTTAGGTACATTACCTGATGATCTAAGTGATCACTGCCTTACCTATATTATTAGGCTCAAAGCCAATATTCCCAACCAGCCCACCTACAAAACTATAAGAAATGTCAGGAACTTTAACCTTGACAACTTCCAAAATGAACTCAAAGCATGTAATTGGAATGTCTTGAAACGACTCCCATTACAAGAAGCAGTTGAGTACTTCAGTACCAGGTTTCTGGCTATCCTTAACCACCATGCTCCTACCCATACCATCCGTGTAAAAGCCACAGTTGCACCGTTGCTATCTAAAGAAACAAAAAACAAAATTAAACTAAGAAGCAATGCCTGGGCCAGGTGGCATGTTACCAAAGCCCCTATGGACCAAGTAAGATACTGGCAGCTAAGAAATCAGACCAAAAAATCTGTCATTCTAGACAAAATAAAATCACTACACCCTCCTACAACAAAAATATCAGCTAAAACCTCAAACGTTCTGGGCTGGTATTAACAATTTTCTCCACCCAGGCCATTTTGCCACTCCTACCCCATCAGCTGCCCTTGATAAAAACCTTGTAGAAATTGCAAACAGCTTAAACTCCTTCTTTACTGAAACTATCCAGTCTCTAGCTACCCATCTCACTCCATCGGACACAAACCCCAGCTCTGGCACATCTAGCCCTGATCCACCCAGCACCCAACCATTTACCATTCAAACCATACCTACCAATCTGATCCAGACTTTACTCAAAAAGCTAAAACCTACTACACTAGCTGCTGACCACCTCTCAGCTGAATATCTTCAAAAAGCAGCTAATGCCATAGCACTTACCATTTCTATTCTGATCAACAGATCCATCTCAGAAGGATCCATCCCAGCAATATGGAAAATATCACATGTTATACCTCTCCATAAAGGAGGAAGTTCCACAGAATTATCTAACTTTAGACCTATAGCCATTCTTTCACCACTAGCTAAAATCATGGAAAGATGCACACACAAACAAATCATGCACTTTCTTATTCAAAACGGAAAGCTCGCCGACTGTCAGCATCATTTTAGGCCATTCCTCAGTACCACCACGGCTCTTCTATCTTTCTCTAATGTCATAAATCTTCATCATAACAACAACAAACTATCTTCAGCACTCTTCCTAGATCTCTCAAAAGCTTTTGATATGGTCAACCATCAGCTATTGCTCAATACCCTACAAACCATCGGTTTAGACCAACATGCAATACAATGGTTTCACTCCTACCTAAACGGTAGACAGCAGGCTGTCTTATGGCAGAGCAAGCTGTCATCCCAACTTCCTCTAACCCTAGGTGTCCCACAAGGGTCCATACTAGGTCCTCTTCTTTTCTCTATCTTTATCAATGATCTGCACACCACCATCCCAGGAGTCACCTGCATCCAATATGCAAATGACTCAACACTAATATGCTCCACCTCCTCTCCTACCCAACTTCTAACCCACACCCAGACCACTTTCAGCACAGTAGAAACATGACTAGCTAATCGCTGCCTGCTTCTAAATCCTAACAAAACCAAGCTACTACTTTTCTTCCCTAACCATAGAATTTCTCCTCCTTCCTTCAACATCAAATCTAGCAGTGACACCATTATCTCCCCTGATGACCATACAAAGCTTCTAGGCATAATAATAGACAGCAACCTTAAATTTTATAAACATTTAAATCACACTATTAAGTCCATCAACAAAAAACTTGGCTCCCTGTACCAAGCCAAACCTTTCCTCACCCCCCCTAGATAGGGTAGCTATTGCAAGATCACACCTCCTCTCTTCCCTTATGTATGCATCCCCTGAACTCACTAACCTATCCATAACTGATCCCAACAATTTATCAGGATGTTACAATCATATAGCCAGATTTGCTACTGGCATGGCTTTTAGGACCCACCATTGCCAGAACCTCAAAGCCTTGGGATGGCTAGAGTATCCTACTCTTCTACAGTTCCACCAGCTTATAGTAGCACAAAAAATACTCCATCAACCTGATAACACCCCTGCCCTCAGAAATATTCTCACCTCTCATAGTGCCCCCAGGCCACTATGCTCAGCTGATAAACTATTGATACTGACCTAAAAATCCAACAACTCTGCAGGCGATGCTATATTTGCCAACTCAACCGGTAAAACCTGGAATCTACTCCCTACTACTGTTACCAAGGAAACCTCACTACCCCTATTTAAAAGAGAACTCAAAAATACCTCACATCTCATTGGCTGTGCTCTTGTTCTAAACCTGACTAACAACTTCACTAATACATGCCTTGCTACCCAACCTGCTGTTTAGCCAAGTATCTATGCCTCATAGCATTTGAATGTCTAAGCATTGTGAATTATGAGATCTGATTGTATTCTATGTTCACATTTTCTGATACATCTCTGCCAATCAGATGTAAGTCTGCACATTGTGTATATTGATATCTGCCTGTATTCTTTGTCTATATTTTTCTAAACATGTCTTCCTGAGTTTATCACTCAGTGATGTATGTACTGTCTCTTTTTTGGTATGTGGAGCTTTTCTCCCTGGGCGTCCACTGAAAATGGATATATATATCCAGTCAGACTATCCCGGTCAACAAATGTAAAATACAATAAAATAAATAAATAGTTGATAACCTGAAGCTTGATGCGCATATCAATCAAACTATCAAAACCATTAATAAAAAACTTGCCTCTCTTTATAGAATCAAACCTTTCCTTACCCCACTTGCTAGAACTGCAATTGCCCGTTCCCATCTACTATCAACTCTTCTCTACACCTCACCTCTATTCTCCATCTTAAAACCGATCTTAATAAAATATCATCCTACTATAATCACATTGCCAGATTTGCTACTGGCACAGCCTACTAGACACACCACTGTCACAACCTAAATCACCTAGGATGGCTTGAACTGCCTAGCCTACTGCAGTTCAACCAACTAATAGTGGCACATAAAGTCCTTTACCAACCAGAAAATAAACCTGCACTAAAAAATATTATCAGCCTCTACACCAGCACCTGGCCACTGTGATCATCCACTAGACTCCTTGTTCAGACATGCAAATTCAACTATTCAGCTGGGGACTCTCTGTTTACCAACTCTATTGGAAAAACATGGAACAGGCTCCCATCTGACTTGACCCTAGAACCCTCACTAACTCAATTCAAAAACAAACTCAAGAAATACTTCAAAACTCATTGGTTATGTCCTTGCACTAACCTCAACTAATGACCTCTCTATTACTTGGGTGCCTTATCTTCAACTACTTCTAACTTTTTTCTACCACAACATTTCAGGAAGGGTCAATTGTATAACTGCTGCTTAATGTATCTTAAACCTGAATGCAATGTTATGTATGTATAACTTTGAAAATAATGTTATGTTTTGTAAAGTGTTTTATAATAAGTTAGTACTATATGTACTAAATGCTGGTATTGCTTATGACTGCAATCTGCTTGAAACTAGCATTTACTAAATGTTCATTGTGTATTATTATCTTGGAGTTTTTCTCCCTGGGCCTCTGCTGAAAATGGACATATATCCAGTCGGACTACCCCAGTCAACAAATGTAAAATAAAATAAATAAATAAATACATTGTTATTCATATCATCTCCCCTTACAGTTTTATGTAGTAAGTCAATTACTCTGAATACAAATTAATGCTGAGTGCCATTTTTAGCTATATGTTTAGCTATGCATTACTCAATACACATCTATGGATGTCAGACTTATGTTTAATAATACGGTCTCTCAGTTTTCTGGTTGACTTCCATACATAAAAACTTGAACAACTTTTACAAGTAGCTAAATAAACTATGTATGATGTATTACATGTGACTGCACATTTAAAAATATATTCCTTCCTTGTCACTGGATGCACAAAAATATTATTATTACATATAGCATTACAACAAGAACAATTAAAACATGGATATGTACCTGGTTTATTAAAAGGTAAACATTTTCTATTAAAATGCATATCTTTATAACATAATCTGTTCTTAAAATTTGGACAGTTTCTATAAGTAAACAAAGACTGATCATTGATAATCTGCGAAAGTTCAGGTAATACTTTCAAAATATTCCAATTACTTGTTATAATTTCTTTAACTGCAGAGGTACATCTACAATATGTGGTTGCATATCGCAAGGGATGCATCTTGTTAGAAGATGTATCAGGGGTAGTGTCATTCAGAAAGTAAGGTTTAACAATATTCTGCCTCTCCTTCATAGCATCATCCCTTTCTCTATGTAACATATCAATATCATAACCTCTTTCTGAAGCTCAGCTGTCATATCATACATTTGATTAATACAGGTGTCATCTTTAGTATTTAGTCTACTTACACAAAAATATTGACTTTTTCCAATTCCTTTAAAGGTATGCTAAGCATGCATACTTTTCCTGTGTAAGTACCTATTCTTATGTACATCTTTCTTATTGACACTAATATGAATTTCAGGGCCATTATAAGTTAAACTAACATCCAAGAAATGAATCAACGTATCAGATGAATTCATTTCAAACTTTAAAAAGTCAGTCATTTGATTTAAAACTTCAAAAAATTCAACAAGTGCATCATATTCACCAGACCATATCAAAAACACATCATCCACGAAATGTTTATAAAATTTAATTCTAGAGAAATATTTTGTAGGACCATTATAAACAAAACTTTCTTCCCACTTGCTAAGTGTCAAATTAGAGGTACCCATCACTACACCTGCATTCTGATGGTATAATTGTTCATTAAATAAAAAAAAGATTATTTTCAAGCACAAGTTCAAGAAGCTCACATATTGTTTCAATTTCCCTGTCCTTATACTGACCTCATTGACATAAAATATCCCTAATAGCAATAAGGCCATACTGATTCGGGATAACGGTAAATAATGATTTTATGTCCAAAGTAACAAGGAAAAAAGAGCCACTTTCATTGGATTGATACTGTTCAGAAAATTCATTAAAAAATCATCAGTTTTTTTGATAAAGCTCTTAACAAACATTAAGAACTTGATATGATAAAAATGATGCCTGCCAAGTAAAGCACCCTCAGTACCAGAACAAGTATAAACAGTCAAAGAGTAGAGGATGCAACCGGCTGTAAATCAATATCCACCAGATGTTCCAAAAGCTGTCCTTTAATGAAAAACACCCAAACATACAGAAAATGTTAAAAGGTAAGCGCTTTCACGTCAATATAACGCTTCATCAGACCTTATAAAAGTGAATTTTGCATCTCTTTATATACCACAGTGCATTGCACCTTAATTAAAACTCATTCCAATACAATTGATGCAATTAATGCAATAAAGGGCACTTATAGTATCAATCCATTCTACATTAAGAATACAAAACATGTTCGTGTATAAAAAACATATACTAAAACTAAGATATATATATATATATATATATATGCACATATTAAGTCAATAAAAACAGTTTAAAAATATATATATGTAAATAAATATATGTGTGAAAATATAAATCAATGATTCAATGGTCTATTAGCCAGAAAGGGCTTCAGAGATGTTTTGTCATTTAGCCCATACTTATGGGCTTGTAGCCTTAAAATCCATTTACTCTCTATCTCTTCTGTGTGTGTTTTAATATTCCCTAATCTACTAGTTCTTGTTACTAATTCAAGGACCATAAATTTAAAATTGTGTAAAGATCCTTTTTCTAAAACATGTCGTGACAGTGCATTAGTCGTGTTCTGTTTGTCAATCGCATATATGTGTTCTCTTATACGCTCACGTAATGTTCTGTTAGTTTTACCAACATAAAAAAGGTTACAATTTTGGCACTGAGCGAGATATATGACATCTCTAGTTTTGCAGCTTGCATAACCCTTAAACATATATTCACGTCCTGTGTGTGGATGTATAAATGTGTTTTTAGCAGCTATATATTTACATTGCTTGCATGTTTGACAAGCAAAAGTGCCTGTCCTTTGTGACTGAATCTTATTTTTGTTTATATTTTCATAACATAGCATTCTACCTAGAGACTTCATGTTTCTATAGGATATATTTGGTCTATCATCTACCAAATCTCTTATTTTCTCATCCATCAGTAAAAGTTTCCAATTATCTCCTATAACTTGCCTAATATGAGTGTTTTTATTGGTATATGGTATAATAAGTCTGTTTACTGTTGGATGTGTAACTTCCATATTCATATCTTCATTATCAACATCTCTGGTTATGAATGGAACACCTTTGCCTGTTCTATGTAGATCTCCATGAACAAGGGCTTCATGTACTTCTGCTTCTTTGTATCCCCTTTCTAAAAAATTCTTTTTAAGCATGGTTTTCTGTGGCACATAAAGTCCTTTACCAACCAGAAAATAAACCTGCACTAAAAAATATTATCAGCCTCTACACCAGCACCTGGCCACTGTGATCATCCACTAGACTCCTTGTTCAGACATGCAAATTCAACTATTCAGCTGGGGACTCTCTGTTTACCAACTCTATTGGAAAAACATGGAACAGACTCCCAGCTGACTTGACCCTAGAACCCTCACTAACTCAATTCAAAAACAAACTCAAGAAATACTTCAAAACTCATTGGTTATGTCCTTGCACTAACCTCAACTAATGACCTCTCTATTACTTGGGTGCCTTATCTTCAACTTCTTCTAACTTTTTTCTACCACAACATTTCAGGAAGGGTCAATTGTATAACTGCTGCTTAATGTATCTTAAACCTGAATGCAATGTTATGTATGTATAACTTTGAAAATAATGTTATGTTTTGTAAAGTGTTTTTTAATAAGTTAGTACTATATGTACTAAATGCTGGTATTGCTTATGACTGCAGTCTGCTTGAAACTAGCATTTACTAAATGTTCATTGTGTATTATTATCTTGGAGTTTTTCTCCCTGGGCCTCTGCTGAAAATGGACATATATCCAGTCGGACTACCCCAGTCAACAAATGTAAAATAAAATAAATAAATAAATACATTGTTATTCATATCATCTCCCCTTACAGTTTTATGTAGTAAGTCAATTACTCTGAATACAAATTAATGCTGAGTGCCATTTTTAGCTATATGTTTAGCTATGCATTACTCAATACACATCTATGGATGTCAGACTTATGTTTAATAATACGGTCTCTCAGTTTTCTGGTTGACTTCCATACATAAAAACTTGAACAACTTTTACAAGTAGCTAAATAAACTATGTATGATGTATTACATGTGACTGCACATTTAAAAATATATTCCTTCCTTGTCACTGGATGCACAAAAATATTATTATTACATATAGCATTACAACAAGAACAATTAAAACATGGATATGTACCTGGTTTATTAAAAGGTAAACATTTTCTATTAAAATGCATATCTTTATAACATAATCTGTTCTTAAAATTTGGACAGTTTCTATAAGAAAACAAAGACTGATCATTGATAATCTGCGAAAGTTCAGGTAATACTTTCAAAATATTCCAATTACTTGTTATAATTTCTTTAACTGCAGAGGTACATCTACAATATGTGGTTGCATATCGCAAGGGATGCATCTTGTTAGAAGATGTATCAGGGGTAGTGTCATTCAGAAAGTAAGGTTTAACAATATTCTGCCTCTCCTTCATAGCATCATCCCTTTCTCTATGTAACATATCAATATCATAACCTCTTTCTGAAGCTCAGCTGTCATATCATACATTTGATTAATACAGGTGTCATCTTTAGTATTTAGTCTACTTACACAAAAATATTGACTTTTTCCAATTCCTTTAAAGGTATGCTAAGCATGCATACTTTTCCTGTGTAAGTACCTATTCTTATGTACATCTTTCTTATTGACACTAATATGAATTTCAGAGCCATTATAAGTTAAACTAACATCCAAGAAATGAATCAACGTATCAGATGAATTCATTTCAAACTTTAAAAAGTCAGTCATTTGATTTAAAACTTCAAAAAATTCAACAAGTGCATCATATTCACCAGACCATATCAAAAACACATCATCCACGAAATGTTTATACAATTTAATTCTAGAGAAATATTTTGTAGGACCATTATAAACAAAACTTTCTTCCCACTTGCTAAGTGTCAAATTAGAGGTACCCATCACTACACCTGTATTCTGATGGTATAATTGTTCATTAAATAAAAAAAAGATTATTTTCAACCACAAGTTCAAGAAGCTCACATATTGTTTCAATTTCCCTGTCCTTATACTGACCTCATTGACATAAAATATCCCTAATAGCAATAAGGCCATACTGATTCGGGATAACGGTAAATAATGATTTTATGTCCAAAGTAACAAGGAAAAAAGAGCCACTTTCATTGGATTGATACTGTTCAGAAAATTCATTAAAAAATCATCAGTTTTTTTGATAAAGCTCTTAACAAACATTAAGAACTTACTTAAAATATCTTGTAAGTAAAGTGAGATAGGCTCAGTCGCCCATGCTCTACCAGATATAATAGGTCTCATGGGGGGAGATAAATATTTATGAATTTTTCTTAGATCATATAACACAGGAATGTTAGGACAAGATACTGTAAATTAATTAAATGTCTCAGTCGAGATATCATTCATAGCCTGCAAATCTAAAATGCTCATATTTATATGGCTAATGCAATTAATAACATCATTATGAGTTATTCTTTTGAAAACAGATTCATTACACATAATCACTACAATTCATTATTTCAATACCCCCACCCTGGTGATTTTTTTAATGAAAATTTCTGAATGGCATAAATCCAATGAATGTGGCTCTTTTTTTCCTTTTTACTTTGGACATAAAATCATTATTTGCCATTATCCCTAATCAGTATGGCCTTAGTGCAATTAGGGATATTTTATGTCAACGTGGTCAGTATAAGGGCAGGGAAATTGAAACAATATGTGAGCTTCTTGAATTTGTGCTTGAAAATAATCTTTTTTTTATTTAATGAACAATTATACCAACAGAATACAGGTGTAGAGATGGGCACCTCCATCGCAAACACTTATGCTAATTTGACACTTAGCAAGTAGGAAGAAACTTTTGTTTATAACGGTCCTGCAAAATTTTCCTCTAGAATTAAATTTTATAAACATTTCATGGATGATGTGTTTTTGATATGGTCTGGTGAATATGATGAATTTTTTGATTCATTAATTTCTTGGATGTCAGTTTAACTTATAATTTCTCTGAAAGTCATACTAGTGTCCATAAGAAAGATGGACATAAGAATCAATACTTACACATGGAAAGTATGCATGCTCAACATACATTTAAAGGAATTGTAAAAAGTCAATATATACGTGTAAGTAGACTAAATACTAAAGATGACACCTGTATTAATCAAATGTATGATTTGACAGTTGAGCTTCAAGAAAGAGGTTATGATATTGATATATTACATAGGGAAAGGGATGATTTTATGAAGGAGAGGCAGAATATTGTTAAACCTTACTTTCTGAATGACACTACCACTGATGCATCTTCTAACAATATGCATCCCTTGCAATATGTAACCATATATAGTAGATGTACCACTGCAGTTAAAAAAATTATAACAAGTAACTGGAATATTTTGAAAGTATTACCTGAACTTTCGCAGATTATCAATGATCAATCTTTGTTTGCTTATAGAAACTGTCCAAATTTAAAGAGCAGATTATGTTATAAAAATATGCATTTTAATAGAAAATGTTTAACTTTTAATAAACCAGGCACACGTCCATGTTTTAATTGTTCTTGTTGTAATGCTGAGAAACCGTATTATTGAACATAAATCTGACATCTGTAGATGTGTATTGACTAATGGATTAGCTAAACATATAGCTGAAAATGGCACTCAGCATGAATCTGCATTCAGAGTAACTGGCATACTACATAACAATTTAGAATTAAAAGAATATGCTTGGGTAATAAAACTAAGGGCAGACCATGTACCTAGAATTAATAAGATGGTTAGTATTAAACCTGTTCTCAAACAGAAACAATTGTGTTTGAAATTATGTTAATTATGTGGAATAATTGCTTTTATTTTGTGGTTGGCTGAGTTGTGTGTTGTGACTATGGTTATTTGCTATTTAATTGTTCTTTAAATTTACTTGGTATTACACAACAGAAAGACTGTTATCTGAAAGCTCTGTGTTTTAATAGCGTTGCTAAGCCCTTGTTTTTCCTTTTGATATCTGGGAAACAGCCAGAGTGCAGAGAGAGGGTAGGTCTGTTAATTAGGATCCAGTCCAGGATAGACTGCCTTTTGACATTCTGTCAACCCTTGTGGGAGACTGAATTATTTTGGTGAAGCTGTGGAGGTTTATTTGATCAGTAGGGCTCTGTGAGTTACAGGTGAACCAACTGATGTTGAAGTCCCCCATTATGACTGTTTCCTGCAGCTGGGATTTTGATGTCCAGTGGAGGATGTGTTCTACTGTTAGGAGGTTATTTCTGGGTGGAATATTGTTACCAACTATATTTAGGTGTTTTTGGAGTTTACTTTCACTTTAGTAAACATTATTTCTGTAATTTAAAATGGAAACTGCTTCACTGATTGTGGCAGTGTTATAGTCCTGTTGTCAGAGTGGAAATATTGGCTTGAGATCAAAGTCATTAAAAGGCAACAGCTGATCCAGGTGGCTGTGCAAAACCAAGCTGAAACTGCATAGAGAGTCATTATGGAGAAGGATGCTAGTGCCTGCACCAGTAACCAGGCACCAACTGTGGGGCGGTGGGGGTGGAAGGATGGAGGTTGGGGCTGCTAATTGCTATATTTGCTGTGACCGATCTGTGTGTGAGGTTAAAATTTTCTTCAGGAAGTCATCTAGTTGAATGGACACCATGTCAAAGACTAATGGAGGAAAATTATAGCAAGGGAAGTAGTTTTGGGGTGGTGGGGAATTCATGAAGTCAAGGTATATTTTACCCAGTATGTGCTGTGGTACACATTAACAACTTAAGAGTAAGCTGTGCATGTACACATTTACCATTCTGAGACAAAAGAGAATTAAATGTCACATTTGTAGCAACCATAACTGAACTGATGCTGAGAGAAGCAAATAAAGGAAAAATAACTTGTTAGAATTAGCAAATTGTATTTTATCAGCTCATGCTTTCAAGTGTTTCCTATACTCTGCTGGTGAGTTGTTTGTATACAATGATGTGTGGTTAAAGTGCATCTAACCTGCGTAGGAGTAAAACAGAACATTTTAACTATGAGTTGTACAGTATGTAGAGCTGTCCTTTACTGTAGGACTGTGGTACCTTGATTTCTTCTCCTGGTACCAGTTTAATTTTTAAATTTCAGTGATCTAAAATACACAGATATCAGTTTTTAGTCATCATTTGTAGATATGATTTGAGATACATTATGTTAGATTGCTACTGTTTTAGCCAGCTTACATGATAAATTTGCATCCCTTTCTTATCAACTTTGTGTGATTCATGCTGTTTCTAGAACAATTAACATCAGAACTACACTATATTTTTATTTATTGTATTTTTTGCCCCTGTCCTTATATATTATTTTGCATTCTTGTTAGATCATTCATCCTGCATGCGTAATTGTGTATAGGTTAGTATACTATTTCCTTAGGGGAAATGTGGGTAATCTATAGCTTTGATTGCAGCACAAATCTAGTGTATGTTCATACTGTAGAATATGACTACTCAACCCCTTCATGTAGTTTTTTTCTTAGACATATATTTATTGTACTAAAGTGCTATGCCTTTTACAGGGAATTGCACTTTTGCACACTAAAATAAAAATATTTATTTTCTCTGTAATGTATATGCTCAAAAAAATATTTTTACTTTAACATATATGCTCTACTATATGTATTACTGAATGATCCCTCGCCACGCACATGCAGATATTTGCTATCAAAATGAATTACTTTTGTGCTAGTTTCCTTTTCTCCCAATGTTTTTTTTTTTTAATTTTCTGAAACTGGTCCGTGTTCTGTGTAACCCTAGCTTGCCTTGCATAGGAAAAGTTTTATGGACTTTGCTTTACTTTTCCGACATGCTTATGTCATTCACTCCTAATTAAAGTTATATTTGCTTTCGGCATAGTTGGCAAAGTCTGTTTAATGCTTCACCTTGTACTGTTGAACTGTTGTTCCCACAGTGGTGTGTGCCAGATAACTGATAGTCAGTTAGTGTTACAGAGCTCACTGCATGATTGAGAATAGTACACCCAAGGACATGATTCAGTGTATCAGTCCAGTCCCAGGTGTAGGCACCAATGACCACATGTGACCTTTATTTTCCAGTTTAGGGTGGGTCAACTCTTTTGCTAAAGAGACAGGCTATTTTTCTGAAGGATCACATTTCTGGCAAGATTTTTGATTATTGTCATTTTTTGACTGACAGATCAGTGTCTCATGATTTTTACTGGACCATGATCTTGGTAGTAGAAAGCAGAACAACTATGCAATTAAGCAGTTTTAAAGATTTACTACATTCTTGTATGTGCCTCACGTCATTCTTCGGATTTTCAGACCAATCTTGCAGTCTTCTTGTGTTAAGCTTCATAATAAATTGCATTGTGAGGACTGTACTCAAGTGGTTTTCAGTTATTTATCTTTATTTTTGAAGCATGAAATGTTTGTAGTTCTCATTCTTCTAAGTTAAAAGCATTTTTCTGGTCACCTTATCTGTACTGATTCTCTTGGGCTAAGGGGAAATGCAAAGGTGTCAGGCCTATAAAACGGAGGCATGTCCTAGAGCAGGGGTCTGCAACCTTTGGCATTGAAAGAACCATTTTTGGCCACTCTTCCACCAAATAAAATTCATCTGGAGCCACAAAACCTATTTGACCCCTAAAATGAAGATAACACAGCGCATAAAGTTTTATATATAGTTATTATACTAAGTATAAAAGAACTGCGTTTATAAGAGTGATATTTAAAATCTGTCCCTATTTTTGCTCCATCATTGGGATTGCTCAATCAGTGTGTGTGTGTGTGTGTGTGTGTGTGTGTGTGTGTGTGTGTGTGTGTGTGTGTGTGTGTGTATGTGTGTATATGTGTGCATGTGTGTGTATTTCAAAGCCATAAATAATGGAGCAGAAAGGCCAAAATATAGGAACACTTTTTAAATACTGCTCTTACAAACTTAGAAAGTTGATGGAGTAATAGAGTTTGCATTGGCATGAATTTTCTGAAGGGTATGAAGTCTGAAACTCTAATGTCTGTCTATTTTTTCTGAATTCAGCCCTCAATGATTTGCCAGAAGACAATAATTTTATGAGATACAGACCAACAATATGAGGCAAAAGTAAGGACATTCTGAGAAAATCTGCACAATTTTGAGGTGTGTGTGTGTGTGTGTGTGTGTGTGTGTGTGTGTGTGTGTGTGTGTGTGTGTGTGTGTGTGTGTGTGTTTGTAAAATGCATGTTAACCCCAAGATTCTCACTACACCTTCCTAAACATACTGGAAAATATTAAGATACAACCAAACACCCTAATACTGGGTGATTTCAACTACCCTGCCATTAATTGGGAAAACTACTTGGGTACCAACTCCTTTTCCCAACGGTTCTTGGAATTCATAAATTCCAATGCCCTGGATCAACTAATCCATTGTCCCACAAGGGGCTCCAATATTCTAGACCTGGTCATTACCAACATGGGAGATAGATGCTCCACACCAGTGGTCACCCCCTCATTGGTCAGGTCTGACCATAAGCAAATCACCCTTGACATCCACATCCCACCCCCACCCCTCAGTAAGGAAACCTCCTTAAAAAACTTTTCCAAAGCCAACTTCATGCTACTGAAGTCAAAAGTGACAAACTTCACAACACCCACCAGACGGGATCTGGAAGTTCGACTGCAGAATCCTACACTAAGGCACTGTATGAGCACATCCACTCGTACATGAATCGTGACATCCCAAATAGAACCAAGATGCTCTTCTCCAAAAAAAGGAAGCCAATCTGGTGGTCCCCTGCTATAAACAAACTATACAACAGAAGGAAGAAACTGTTGCAGAAAAGAGGAAAATCCAGGGATGCAAAAAAAATCCCTCACCAGCCTCAGTAAGAAGCTGAGATCCCTCATAAAATCCTCAAAAGCTAGTTACGAAAATAAAATTGCCAAAGATTCCAAAGACAACCACAAGGCATTCTATAGTTATGTCAAGAATCTAAATGGCAATGCTCAGATCTGCTCTGAGCTACAACAGAATGGCATTAAATATACTGATCCCAAGGATATTGCCAATATCCTGGCAGATCGATTTAGTGCCAACTTCACTCCCCTCTCACCCCCTAAAGGGCCCATCTCAAAAACAAAAGATTGCCAAATTCCGATAATCACAGCCACACAGGTAGAAACAGCACCCTCCAAAGCTAAGAATACAACATCCATGGGACCAGATGACATCCCAGGCTGTGTAATACATGAACTACAAAATGAACTGGCACCCCACCTAAGTGTCATGTTTAATCATAACCTCACCTCAGGCTTCATGCCCACTGAATGGCACACAGCTACAGTTATTCCGCTCCACAAGGGAGGATCCGCCTTGGATCCCGCGAAATACCGTCCCATCAGTCTGACAAGCCTGATCTGCAAGGGCATGGAACACATTATCAAGGAACTTATAAACAAAGACATTGGCAACTTTCAGACACTGGACCCATCCCAGTTTGGGTTTGTGAAGGGCTGATCTTGTCTCCTGAATCTGATTGACTTCTTCGAATCAGTCTCCAGAGCTGTGGAAGAGGGTAAGGCGGTCCACACAGCCTATCTGGACCTCACCAAGGCCTTTGACACCATACCCCACTCTGGAATCATAGATAAACTTACTAAGCTGGACATAAATCCCTACGTCACTCGATGGGTTGCCAACTGGCTTACTGACAGAACCCAGACTGTAAAAGTAGCCGACTCCAAATCCAGCTCCAGACAAGTGATAAGTGGAGAACCTCAGGGTTCAGTCCTGGGACCACTCTTGTTTGGCATCTACTTCTCTGAAGTACAGGCCAACACTAAGGGACTCTGGCTAACAAAGTTTGCAGATGATTATTGAGTCCCCAAATTATGTGGATATTCTACAAAAGGGCCTTACAGAAACAGATGCCTGGTGCCAGAGCCATGGGCTCAAGCTTAATGCCAAGAAATGTATAGTTATCCCCTTTGGAAAAAACATGTACCCATGAACTACCACATAGGTGGCAAGACACTAAACATCGAAAGTGTGATGAGAGACTTAGGGACACAAGTGGACAGTGGTCTTTCTTTTGATAACCACATCACCACAACAGTCAGGAAATCCTTCTACGTGGCACACCTCATCACTAAGGGCTTTTCATCCAGAAAAAAGGAGGTCATTGTCCCACTGTACTCATCCCTCATTAGACCCATTATAGAGTATAATGCCCCATTTGGTATGTACCTCATGAGACATCTGCAACAGCTGGAAAGGCCACAGAAATACCTCACTGAAAGAATCACAGGCCTAAAGCAGATGCCATATGCTGACCTTCTAAAAAAACTCCAACTATACGCTGTGGCATATCGTCTACTCAGAGGTAATCTCTGCTTAACATACAAGGCCATGTCAAACCCTGAGCTGTTGGACATGCTCGACTTAAAGAAATCCCAATCCCTCAGAGCCACATGCTCCAGGGATATAAACCTTATCATCACAATGAACAAAACATGCTGGAGGGATAGGTTCCTGACCCAGAGACTCCCCATACTCTGGAATAGACTGCCCATATATGTCAAGCAGAGCGCCTCATTGGCCCTCTTCAAAAGGAACCTTGATGATTGGATGGGAGATAGGAAATTCACCCCAGGGATCATGTCAGTCACCCTGCTAGACAGGGGCCCAGAGAAGAAAATATTTTGGGAAAAAATTTCCAGGGAATTGTTATGGCTAGGCTTGCATAGGCCTTAGGGCCGATAGCCTAGTACCAACCTATGAACCTATGAACCTATGAACAGAAACTGTTATTCTTGCAAGTTTATAAGTTTATAAGAGCAATATTTAAAGTCCATCCCTATTTTTGTTCCTTTGTTCCCCTTTATTTGTAGCTTTGTCCAGATTTCTTGCGTTAAGACTTTGAGAGGTAAGGAAACCTTTCAGGAGATGCTGCTGCTGCCAGGGGATCGCTCAATCACTCTCAGTATGTGTGGAATGCATGGCAACAGAAATCATGTTAATCTAGCAAGTTTGTAAATTTATGAGAGCATAAAGTCCATCTCTCGATCACTGTGTTTGTGTTGTGTGGTAAAGTGGCCATTATTTTTCAAAGCTACAGGGAGCCACTGCAGAGGGGTGGAAGAGCCACATGTGGCTCCAGAGCTGCAGGTTGCAGACCCCTGTCCTAAAGTACGAAGAACAGACAAAGTGAAACATTTGGTTGAAAAATTAATTCCAGAATATTGAGCTGCAGACAGAGAACTAGAAGGTTTGAAGGTGCTATGAGGTAGTATTAAGTAATCTGGCCTTTGCCAGACTCGTAAGCCAGAGTATGCTGTACAATGAAAAAAAAAATCTTACTATTCACCACAAGTTTTATGAAATGGTAATTGACATTTTCTATCAACTGCCACATTTTGTCAGAAAATGTGCTTTGACATTAATGAGATGACAGACCTATTTTCCTGCAGGATTGCATGGTTTAAGGGAAATCACACTACAGATGCTTTTTTTGTCAACAGTGTGCTTTGTGGACCTTTTGTTTTTGGTTAATTTATAGCCTATAGTAGGTTTAATGGATAACCATTTATACATAAAAATCAATACTATAGAGGACCATGATCTGATTTCTTATCATAAATAACTCCTTAAATGTTCAAGAAACAGACAACAAATTAATCTCAGACATAGTGATATGAAGCTCAGAGGTAGATTTGACTGACATCCATTTTGAAAACATATCTTTATTGATTATGAACAGAGAAAGCAGGTCATGATTCATTAGTAGCACATGTATCTTTTCCAAGTCCTTGTGTGTACCCCTTTCCAGTGGAGGGCCAAGAAGAAAAACTTCACATTCATATACAATTACACAATTTTACATCTATTTTATGTGATACAGAAAGCAAAAATAAAATCATGTTGTGTAAAACATTAAAAGGTATGACAGAGGAGAAGAAAATAATTGCATCTATCTGGGTTGTTTTACACTGTTTGAAACACTATATAAAAAGTTCCTAAAAATATATCTTTGAGAAGGTGATCTAGGGATATAATTTTATTAAAAATGGATATGAAATAGCTGTGAGAATGTTGACAGATGTAAGGAGAGGAAGCCGATTAGTAGTTGAGCTAGTTATGGATATGTTAGTGGTGGCAGGAACATATCCAAGTATTGGAGAGAGATTCATTTACAACTAGCCATATCTGCAGTATGTCTTAAGTATATGGAGAAGTACAGCATTCCATAATTTTGTAACAGAATATAGGTAGTCACCTGCTTGAGTTTTTTTTTATTTGGCAGTTATAAATGGTGATTGAGAAGTGGATTGTAGTGTTCTTATTGAAAAGTAGTTTTGTTAAGAGTGCTTTGAAGTGGGGCACAGTTTTCAAGCTGCTATATTAAAGCAGGAGCTGTATATGTTAGGTAGTTTGCAAGTCTAGCCATTCTCATATTTTTAGTTCATGACAATGGTGGGAAAAGTATGCGAACTTGTTGACAAGGTTTGAGATTTTACTATACCATGAACTTAGTTAGCTGAGAAGTATCCAGACAGTACTAACAGCCTGTTTTGTCTTTTCTAGTGGGAGAATTTATGATTTTCGAGACTCTATAGAGGTTAATTGGGTGTGATTCTAGGTTAGAGTTGCATGATTTCCAATCAATGTTAAGGTCTCCTAGTATAATAGTTTCATAGTGATGTTATGATTAAACTACCAGGGATATCTTCTGCAGTTGTTGTATTGTTGCCTGGTGGGATACACAGTGCAGCAATACATACTGTTTCTGGTTGTTTAAATAGAATTTGGAGAACTGCTTTATCCAAGAAGGTGGAAGAACATCAAACAGAGGCAGTGAGTGCCAAGGTATTAGTCTATTTGCAGACAAGTGTATGCTTATTTAGTCAAAAAATGCAGGATGTGCAGTCTTACTGATGAAGAGGAATGGTGTCTGATGTTATTACTGATGGTCCAAGTTGGGATGATCATGGGTAGGCTGAATGACTAGCAGGACAGGGAGCAGGTTGAGCATTACTCCCAAAATGGGAAGAATAGATCTAGTCCAGGAAATCACAAAAGAGTCCTTATATTCAGATAAAAAAACATTAGTTACATTTTTTTGCCAATTTTATCAGTAAAATGAGTTATTCCAAAAGAAAAGAAAAAATTGCTTTACTGCAGCAGGCAAGCCATGCTGCACTCCACATCCCTTCTCTTATATACTAACACTACAGTCATGCAAAACTGGAGGAAAAGGGTGAGGGGGTGCTCTCTGGGCCTGAGCAGTGCAGTTAACTGCAGTTAAGCATATAACTGTTTACTGTTGTTTTAGGAATTGCTACAATGTCAAATTGCTAAATAATGTGACCAAAGTATCACAAGATGAGAATATTGAGGATTACTTGTTCGAACACCCAGACCCCCATACACACACACACACTTATGGATCCATGTTAACACTTGTTCATGTGTCCACACAAGACAGGAAATCTGATCTTCAACAGTAGTCCTCGACATTCTTGTCTTGTGACCTTATGGTCACATTATTTAGTGATTTGATATTGTAACAAATCGTTATAACGATACTGAACTGATTTAACAACCCACAGAAAATTTAGCCAACACTTGCGTGGATGAACTTGCCTCAATAGAATGTAGCTAGACCATTCAAGAAGCACCTACGAGACTTCTATTGCATGCGAACAGGGAGTAGGGGTTTTTGCACAATGTTTTAGATAGGTACTGCACACTGCCATAAAAAGGAAAGGGTCATCCAGGTTTCCCCAGCTTATGCCTAACACAATGCCTGTCAGTCAAAGGAAAACAGGAGTAAAGGGGACTGCAAAAAATTGCAAGGGTGGGGGATTACCTTGGAGGTCAGATACAAGTATCATGGTATAACAGAAATCAAGAGAAGGGTCAAGAACATGTGGTTTGAGTTATACAAGTTTCTGAATGGCACTCGCCATGACAAGTATCAGATTGTACATTAATAAAAAAAAGACAGGGGTGTACAGAATCTCAAATTTCTTCTCAGGAAGTCGGGACTGTAATTCGGTCTCAAGTGATAGTTCTTTTGGGAGGAATAGAGAAAAGAAATGGTAGCTACTGATGGAAACAGAAAGGATAAAATTAGAACCAAAATGTGTGTCTGTTGAACAGAATGAGACAATTATTGGGTAAGATTATAGAACAGATAGATGGAGTAGCAACCCACATGATAGACAGGCTTGGACCAATACATGCCTTGGGTTCTCTCTGCAAACAGACGTTATCATGCTGCCAGAAAGTACATTAGAAGATTCTAGAAGCTTAAAAGAAATACATCGATAAGAGAAAGGGCAGAACAACTGGGAAATAGAATATATACAATGTCATCCACTGTCGTAACTCCTAAAGTGGGTGTAAAACTTTTTGGCAAGGTGCACAGTGTGAGAAAAATAGAACACAGAAGAGGAGTAGATGAATGTAGTTTTTCTGCAACTTTTAAAACCGGGTTTATATCAGGATAGTATCTGCTGTAATGAGAAAGAGCAGCAACTGTGAAGTCATCATGGAGACAGAGGACTCTAAGGAGACGGAAGGGATGCGGTATTTCTCACTGGTGGATGTGAAGAAATTGAGATGAAGAAAGGTATAAGGAATATGGAGAGTTCTGTCAAAAGTATGAGGTACTAGAGAAGATATGGTTACAGTATTAAAATCTCAGAACTTATTAGGATACAAGAGAGGGCAGAGAAAGGAGGCAGTGAAAGAGCTGAAAATTCAAGCAGTGCACTGGTTATGAGGGGAGTACAAACTGTTAGGTGAGGTATGTAAAGTTCTGGAAGGATAAAGAACATGGAAGCAATGGACAAGTTTACTCTTCTTCTCAAAGCAAAGGCAATAGGAGAGTATAGCATGTACTACTGGCTACTTCTGATGCAGTTCTGAATTTTTATGGAATTAAAGTGCTAAATCCTCTTGTATAACAGCTTCTTCTGGGCCAGCGTTTTTCTACACACACAATTTTGTGTGTGTGTGTGTGTGTGTGTGTGTGTGTGTGTGTGTGTGTGTGTGTGTGTGTGTGTGTGTGTATATATATATATATATATATATATATATATATATATATATATATATATATCTACATACACGCACACACACACATATATATGTATATATATATATATATATATGTATGTATATATATATATATATATATATATATATATATATATATATATATGTATACACATACATACATATACAGTGTTACATATACAATGTACATATACAGTGCTCTCTCCTATCTATCTGATGAATCTGGGCATCTTGGGGCAATGCAGCAATTGCCTCATGTATACAGACAACCCTCTCCTCCTACCACCCAGCACTACAACCTGTGAGAGATGCACTTATCTAGCCAAACTGGAGGTAAAGCTCTCTGCAACCAAGACTGAACTAGACAGTTAAGAGGAGAAGGTAAACACTTGCACCACACCACACTCATCACATAGTCCCACTAAACCTACACCACCAAAATCCACACATAGAAACACAAAAACATTCATGGAGGTTCTCAATAATAATCTGCTCAAGCAACAGAGACCTCCAAAGCAGAAATGTAAGCAACTTCCACCCCCCAACACAACCCAAATGGCACATAGCCCACTGACTCAGTGTGCCACTCAACAACAGCCCATAAGGCAAAACAACATACCCAACACACTAGTCATAGGTGACTCTATATTCAGGCACACTGATGTCCCACTCACCATGCTAAACAAGGAGAAGGTTACTGTCAGCTGCCTGTCGGGTGCCAGGATCCGCCACATAATCCACTCACTCAGGTCACTCCACAACAAGTAGAAATATGACTCTGTCATTGTCCATGTTGATGTGAATGACCTGCGACGTACCCCCCTGGACTACATGAAAAGAAACATGGAAGAGCTCTCTGATCTTGTAGCCCAGGCAGGTATGACCCTAGCCCTGAGTAGCATCCTGCAATTGCCCAGAATGATACTGCAATACAAGGACAAAATGATTGACTTCAACAATTTGCTAAGCTTCTGATGTCATTCTAAGGTGATCCAGTATCTGTCTGCCTGGGATGACATGGTCGACAGACCATGATGCTTTGCCAGAGATGGCCTGCACCTGTCGCCCCTGGGATTCTGGATACTGGCTAAGGCTCTTGCCATCCCTATAGTGCCTTTTTTAGGCAAGGTTCAAATGACAAATTCACCACCGTAACAGGAACAGACAAGTAAAAACTGAGGGTACTGCTACTCAATTCTAGAAGTTTAAATCTCAAAATTCATGCACTTGAGACATTCCTTAAGATGGAGAACATCGATATCTGCAGTGACTGAGACCTGGTTCAAGGCTTCATAGAGCATCCCTGCATTACCAGGCTATAACTCATACCACACTTTTCGGCCATATAACCTGGACCAGAATTAAGGATATCCACACCTCCAGGCTAGTTGCTTAGCATAATGCATCCGAGGCTATCCAAGTGCAACTAACTGTGGGCAAAACTGCAATCCAAATTGTAGCTTGCTACAGATCCCCCACCATGCCCCAGGATTCCCTCTCCTCTTTTCTTCATATACTGGAAAATATTAGGGTTAAACCAAACACCCTAATAATGGGCGTTTTCAACTACCCCATCATTAACTGGGAAAACTACTCATGTACCAACTCCTTCAGTCAACGCTTTCTGGAATTCATAAATTATAATCCCCTGGATCAACTTATCCACACCCCCACCAGGGGCAACAATATCCTAGACCTAGTCATTACCAACATGAGTGACCGGTGTTGCTCACCTGAAGTCAGCTCCTCGTTGGTCAGATCCGACCATAAGCTAATCACCATAAATATCCACATCCCATCCCCACCCACCATTAAGGAAACCATGGTAAAAAATTTGTCCAAAGCCAATTTATTGCTTCTTAAGGCAGAAGTGGCAAACTTCATGACACCCATGCAGATGGACAATACAGTTACAACTGCTGAATCCTACACAAATGCACTCTATAAGCACTTACACGAGTGCATGGATCATGCTATCCCAAACAGAACCAAGACACTATCCTCCAAAAAAAGGAAGCCAGTCTGGTGGTCCCCTGCCATAAATAAACTCTACAACAGAAAGAAGAAACTGCTGCAAAAGAGAGTAAAATCTCATGAGTGGAGGAGCTCCCTGGTCAGCCTCAGTAAGAAGCTGAGGTCCCTTATAAGATCCTCCAAAGCTAGCTATGAAAACAAAATTGCCACTGATTCTAAGGACAACCACAAAACATTCTATAGCTATGTCAAGAATCTCAATGGCAACACCCAGATCTGCTCTGAGTTACAGCACAAGGGCATGAAAATTACAGAACCAACTGATATTGCCAACATCCTGGCAGATAGGTTCAGTGCTAATTTTACTCCTCTCTCATCCCCTAAAAGGCCCATATCTATAATGGAAGAATGCAGAGTCCCTGTAATCATAACTATGCAGTTAAAAGCTGCACTCTCTAAAGCCAAAAACACAGCATCCATGGGACCGGACAACATCACAGGCTTCATTTTACTCTACTTCAGAATGAACTGGCTCCCCACCTAAGCACCATGTTCAATCATAGCCTCACATCAAGCTTTGTGCCCACTGAATGGCTCACGACAACAGTTATCCCACTCCACAAAGGGGGAGCCACCACTGATCCCAGTAACTATTGCCCTATTAGCCTGATGAGCCTGGTCTGCAAGGCCATTGAACGTATCATCATGGAACTCATAAACAAAGACATTGGTAACCTCCAAACTCTGGACCCCACCCAGTTCGTGTTTGTGAAAGGCAGATCATGCTTCCTGAACCTGACTGACTTCTTTGAGGCAGTCACCAAAGCTGTAGACGAGGGTAAGGTGGTTCACACAACCTATCTTGACCTCACCAAGGCTTTCAACACCATCCCCCATTCTGGAATTATAGGTAAACTCACTAAACTAGGTATATTCCCCAACGTTACAAGATGGGTTGCCAACTGGCTCACTGACAGAACCCACACTGTAAAAGTTGCAGACTCCAAATCTGACTTCAAACCAGAGACAAGTGGAGTACCACAGGGTTCACTCCTGGGAACTCTCCTGTTTGGTATCTACTTCTCTGAAGTACAGGCTAACACAGAAGGCCTCTGGTTAATGAAGTTCACAGATGACTGCAAACTAGGAGCCATAGTCAAGTCCCCAAATGAAGTTGACATCCTACAGAAGGGCCTCACTGAGACCGATGCCTGGTGTCACAGCCATGGCCTCAAGCTCAATGCCAAAAGGTGCATTGTCAATCCCTTTTGGTAAAAACTCTGTACTCATGAGCTACCACATAGGCAGCAGTCTATGTAATGCCGAAAGTGTGATAAGAGACCTTGGGACCCAGGTGGACAGTAGTCTCTCCTTTAATAATCACATCCCCAGAGTAGTCAGAAAATCCTTCTAAGTGGCATACCTCATCACAAAATTGTTCTCAACCAGGAAAAAAGAGGTCATTGTTCCCCTCTACTCGACACTCATTAGACCCATTATAGAGTACAATGTCCCTTTTGGAATGTACCTCACAAGATATCTGTAGCAGCTGGAAAGGCCACAGAAGTACCTCACAAAGAGGATTACTGGCCTCAAACAGATGTCTTACACTGACCGTCTCAAAAAACTCCAGCTTTACTCCATAGCCTATCGCCTACTCCAAGGTGATCTCTGCCTAACATATAAAACTATGTCAAACTCAGAACTGTTGGACACGCTATACCTAAAGAAATCCCAATCCCTCCGAGCGACACTCTCTAGGGACCTAAACCTTGTCACCACAATAAACAGGACATGCTGGAGGGATAGATTCCCATACTCTGGAACAAGCTACCCATCCATGTCAAGCAAAGTTCCTCATTGGCACTCTTCAAGAAAAATCTTGATGAGTGGATGGGAAAAAGGAAATACACCCTGGGGATCACTTCTGTGGCTCTGCTCGACAGGGGCACAGGAAAATAACTTTCTTGGGTGGCATAAGCCAGTGAATCTTGTTGGCTAGGCTTACCTAGGCCCTTGGGCCGATAGCCTAGTACCTACCTATGAACCAATGAACATATATATATATATATATATATATATATATATATATATATATATATATACACACACACACACACACACACACACACACACACATATATATATATATATATATATGTACACACACTGACCACAAATGCAGATGAACTGCACGTGACCACTTTAAACAAAAGCATGATGATATGAGGTTTCATTGCTGAAATGTGTTCAGAGAATAAGAATTAATTTTAAAGATGTTATGCTGCTGTTGCATTAAATAATATATTGATGCAACTGAGTATGGTTATTTGAAAGTAACAGCACATTAGGTATACCCATATGTGAGGACTGCATGTCATAGAATGCCAGTTGTCTGAACTTAAACAAACCTCTATAAAATTTATGGCCAAACTAGTATATGATGCACTAAAGTATGGATTCTAAGACAAACACTTGTGTCAGTTATTGAAGTACATGTCAAACCACTAAGGTACATGTAACAACAAATAATGGAAGGGTGAGGTAGTCAATATCAACCGGCTAATCAAGAACCAATTAGTTGGAAATAACACAGCAAGTAAGCAGACTCATTGACTAGTTAACTGCTCGATAAACACACTCACTATAAAAAGCGACTTCTAGATTGTGTGCACACACAAAGTGCAAACACACATGAACTATGTGCACAGCACCATTTTTTCCATACAGTAAACCTCCAAACACACAAATCTCACGTGTTAGCTGTTTAACTATGTGTGAATTCAAACCCATCAACAGCCACAGAAACATGCTGACAAACCTTAAATCTGTCTTTTGTATAAACAAAGCAGTTACTATAAATAGAAAGATTCCATCAACCTGCAAACACAAATACACACATCCGCACTCCTACAGATATTACTAAACCGCAATCAGATGTCAATATTATATAGGTTCATAGGTTTATACTAGGCTATCTGCCCTAAGGCATTTATAAGCCTAGCCCAAATTTTTGTGGCTTACGCCACCCCTTATATGAAAAAATACTGTGCCCATTAATTTGTTGTGCCTCTGTCCAGCAGTGACACAGAGATGATTCCCGGGGTAAACCTACGATCTCCCATCCACAGGTCAAGATTTCTCTTGAACAGAGCCAGCGAGGTGCTCTGCCTCACATGGACTGGGATTTTATTCCACAGCATAGGGAGTCTCTGAGTGATAAATCTATCCCTCCAGCACGTCCTATTTATGTATGTGCTAAGGTTTAAGTCGCTTGCTCTAGTGGTTTTGGTGGATTTGGATTTTTTGAGGTGGAGCATGTCCATTAATTCCAGGTTGGACATGGCCTTGTATGTCAGGCACATGTCACCTCTGAGCAGATGGTATGCGACTGAATAGAGCTGGAGTTTCTTCAGTCTGGCAGCATATGACAGATTTTGGAGTCCCTTTATCCTTTTGGTGAGGAACTTTTGGGGTCTCTCCAATTGCTGCAGATGTCGGGTGAAATACATCCCGAATGGGGCATTGTACTCGATCATTGGTCTGATAAGTGAAGAGTACAGGGGAACAATGACCTCACTAGATCTGGATGTGAATCCCTTCATGATCAGGTGGGCAATGTAGAAGGTCTTTCTAACCACTTTAGCAATGTGAGTGTCAAAAGAAAGGCCACTGTCAACCTGGGTCCCCAGGTCCCTGATAACCTCTTCTGTGCTTAGTGGATTGCCACCTATATGGTAGCTTGGGGTTACTTTGTTTTTTTCCGAAGGGTATGACTATACATTTTTTGGTGTTTAACTTCAGGCCATGGTTCTGGCACCAGCTATCTGTTTCCGTGAGTCCCTTCTGAAGGATATCCGTGTCCGATGCACTTTCCACTATGGCGCCCAGTTTGCAGTCGTCTGCAAACTTTGTCAGCCAAAGTCCTCCCATGTTGGCCTGTACTTCTGAGAAGTAGATGCCGAACAATAGGGGGCCAAGGACCGAGCCCTGTGGGACACCACTTGTGACCGGCTTGGAGTCTGACATAGCGCCAGCAACTCTAACCCTGTGGGTTCTGTCCTTAAGCCAGTTTGCAACCCATCTTGTGACATATGGGTTTACATTTAAGCTGATAAGTTTTTCTACAATACCCGAGTGGGGTATTGTGTCGAAAGCCTTTGCAAGGTCAAGGTAGGCTGTATGGACTGCCTTTCCTCATCAATGGCCTTGGTGACTGTTTCAAAGAAGTCGACCAAGTTCAAAAGGCATGATCTTCCCTTGACGAAGCCAAACTGGGTCGGGTCCAATGTCTGCAAGTCCCCTATATCTTTGTTTATGAGCTCCATTATGATCCTCTCCATAGCTTTGCAGACTAGACTTGTTAAGCTTATGGGGCGGTAATTACCAGGGTCTGTAGAGGCACCGCCTTTGTGGAGTGGGACCACAGTTGCCGTACGCCACTCCTTGGGCATGTATCCTGTGGTAAGGCTGAGATTAAACAGCTGCCTTATGTGCGGGTTTAATTCCTCATTTAGCTCGTGTAGCACACAGCCAGGGACACCATCCGGTCCCATTGATGCTGTGTTTTTAGCTTTAGAGAGAGAAGCTTTCACCTGTGCATTTGAGATGTCTGGGAGGCTACACTCCGCTGGGATAGTTATCTCTCCTTTAGGGGGGGAGAGGGGGGTGAAGTTTGCACTGAACCTGTCTACCAGTATGTTGGCAATGTCTGTGGGTTCAGTGATTTTTGTATCATTTTGGACTAATTCTGAGCATATCTGGGAGTTTCCTCCCAGGTTCCTAACATATATGGGAACATCGACTTTGGTTGACCAAGGATTAAAACTACATCTTTCATGGCTACTTAATTTGGTCAACGGGTAGGCAGTTGACTTTTCTGCACGATCACTACAACACTAGTGTTGGGGAAATGGCCCTTTCAATCATACTTTGTTATCTTGGGGTTAGTATATTTAATTAGGAGGGAGTGTGCTGCACACCACATGTCAGTTGTAGGGTGCTTATCACCTACAAAAAAACATTCAGCAGGATTCAATAAAGTCTGAATAGTGTAGCAGCTATAGCATGGAATACAGCTGCCAAGTGATCCAGTAAACAAGTGTTGGCTGATAATAATAAAAGAGAGTGAATGATTGTATGTGTGCTCTTACACTGACGTTGTTGGTGTGGAGAGGTCAAGAGAGGTCACATGACCATGTGCTTTATAATAAAGGAGGAAGAGAGGGCTGTTCCCCTCTTCCATTTTTAACTAGATTGGTTGCCTTCACGTGTGTTTATTTTCCTCTGTAACTGTATGTTTAACCCAACTTTCTTGCCCTTAACATGATATCCCCAACAGGTTATGGGTCCAGGAGAGAAGTAGGAAGCAGATGGCATAGAGTATGTTTTGACGAAGATGAAAAGAAGTATGAGTTGTGGGAGACAAAGTTTCTGGGACACCTGCGCTTGCTAGGGCTGAAAGATGCCATTTTGCGAAATGTGCAGCAGGATGCAGAGGGTGATGAGAATGAGGAGGAAGGAGACGATGAGAAAAATGAGGAGGCATATGCAGAACTAATACATTTCTTAGACGACAAAAGTCTGTCCCTCGTCATGAGAGAAGCCGCAGACGACAGTAGAGATGTGCTTCAGATCCAGAGAGACCATTATGCCGGGAAAGGGAAGCCATGGGTAATTAGCCTATACACCAAATTAACAAGCCTCAGGAAGGCCGCCAGTGAAAGTGTCACAGACTATATTATTAGGGCTGAAACGGCCATTACGGCACTCAGTGATGGATTACTAATTGCAATGATTCTGAAAGGGTTGCCTGAAACTTTTAAACCATTTGTGGTCCACATCACGCAAGAAGATGATAAGTTGAGCTTTGGTGAGTTCAAAACAAGGTTGAGAAGCTGTGAACATACCGAGAGATTTAATGCCAACGTAAGTAATGATAATATGATGAAAGTGAGTGGCCTTGGGGAAAGAGGAAAAGCAGAGATTATATGATATAGCTGTGGCCAAAAGGGACATAAGGCACGAGAATGCCAGAGAGAATATAAAGGCCAGAGACATTGGTAGTTTGTGTAAAAACTCTAGCCACAGGGACAATAACTCTAGATGAAAGAAGAGAGATAATATGAAACAAGCAACTGACGCTGATGATCACACATTTGTCTTCAGAATAGATGAGCATCAAATTCGTGAAACAAAATGGAAGGGATTAATGATGGACTGAAAAGTTTATTGCAGATTCAGCCCCTTATGGGAGGGTAAAGTGTATCAGATCAGATAATGGCACTGAGTTCATGTCGAAAGACTTTCAGTCACTATTGAGTAAAAATGTTATAAGACACGAAATATCAGCAGCTTATTCACCCCATCAGAATGGGACAGCAGAGAGAAACTGGAGAACACTGTTCGAAATGGCAAGGCGTATCTTGATAGAGAGTGACTTACCTAAAGAGGACATATGCAGTATTGACTGCTGCTATTATTTGCAACAGATGTAACAACAGGCATGTGGGGCAGACCCCATTCTTCATGCTAACAGAAAAGAAACCTGATCTTTCAAGGATGAAAGAATTTGGATTAGTGTGCTATGCATACAGACAAGATAAAAAGAAGTTAGACCCAGGATGTGATAAGATGATTTTTGTCAGATATGATAAAAACAGCCCATCATATCTGGTCTATTATCCTGACACTGGAAGGGTCCTTAAACACAGGTTAGTCAAGTTCATTACTAAGAATGTAGCTGAATGCCAGATTCAGACACACCCAGAAGTGATGAATTAAGATCTTAATACCAAAAGAAGTCTGCATGTTAAGTCAGAATCAAAAGCTGACAGTCACATCACAAAAAAATAAGGCAAGAAAAAGAAAGGCAGGATACACACTACTCTAAAAGAGAGAGAAAACCATCTGCATACTTGAAGGACTATGAGTATAAAGTTGAAAACGATGATTATGTGACAGTTAATGTTGACTGTTGTTACAGACTAATATGCAACACACCGCAGAGCTTTAAAGAAGCCATGACTTCGTCTAACTCAGAGAAGTGGGTCAAAGCTATGAAGGAGGAACTTAAGTCTTTAAAGGAAAACAACCCATTCACACTCACCACACTGCCAGAAGATAGAAATGCAGTGGGGGGGGGGATAGATGGATTTTCACTGTAAAAGACAATGCAGATAATACTGAAACTTACAAAGCTAGATATGTGGCTAAAGGATAAAGTCAAGTCACTGGTATAGACTATAATGAAACATTTGCACCAACTGCAAGTATGATAGCTGTACGAAGTCTAATGCAGATGGCAGTTCAGTACGATTTAGAACTGCACCAGATGGATGTACAAACAATCTATTTACATTCTCCTATTGACTGTGAGGTGTATATGGAGCAACCTGAAGGTTTTGAAAAGAAATCAAATAATGATGAAAAATTGGTTTGTAAACTGAATAAATCATTGTACGGATTGAAACAATCAGGGCGTAACTGGAACAAAATATTGCACGATTATCTTTGTGAAAATAGTTTTATCCAAAACCCCGCAGACCACTGTGTATACACTAGACAGGCTGAAAATGAGAAAACAGTCCTAATTATATGGTTGACGATCTCATTATACCAGCTAGTGACAAAGAATCACTAAACGATGCAAAAGAAATGCTCAAAGCAAAGTTTAAAATGAAAGATCTGGGAAAGCTAAGACATTTTCTAGGCACTGACTTTACCCAGAACTGTGGTGAAGTAAAGATGAACCAAAAGAGGTACATCACAAAAATTTTTGAGAAATTTGGTATGTCTAATTGTAAAGTAAGAAGCACCCCTTCTGAACAAAAAAAACAAACTTTGAATGTGACAGTGAATTTACAGATCCAACAAAATATTGTGAGCTTGTGGGTGGTTTGATATATGTCATGACAAGCATGAAACCTGATCTTAGCTGGATTGTAAGCAAACTTTCACAGTATTTGTCACAACTGAGTGAATCTCATTTAACACTAGCCAAACATGTGTTAAGAAACTTAAAAGGTATATTGGACAGAGAGCTGTGTTACAAGAAATGTGAAGGGAAACTTCAGCTTGTAGCATACAGTGATGCAGATTGGGCAACAGATGAAAATGACAGACGTAGTACAACAGGTTATTGCTTTAGCCTTAATAGAGACGGGCCTATTATTTCGTGGAAATCAAACAACAAATGGTAGCTTTACCTACATGTGAGGCAGAGTACATGGCATTAGCAGCAACAACACAGGAGAGTTTGTACCTTGTGCAGCTGTTGAGTGGAATGGATGGAGTGCAAGTATGTGTCAGTAGCAATATTTGAGGTCAATCAAGGAGCAATCACTTTGTCGAAGAATCCAGTAAGCCGACAGAGATGTAAACATGTTGACATTAAGTATCATTTTGTTAGGTCAGCACTTAATGATGACAAAATAAGCATTGAATATTGCCCAACAATGGACATGGTTGCAGATGTCTTTACTAAACCTGCTACGAAATCGAAGATTGAAAAGTTCATGTATTACGTATTTGGAATGTGAAGGAAAAGTTATCCAAAAATATATTCTTAAAATGTATTTGTATACAGCGTAAGAGCAAGTAGGGGTGTTTGCTGATAATAATAAAAGAGTGAATGATCGTATGTGTGCTCTTACACTGACGTCGTTGGTGTGGAGAGGTCAAGAGAGATCACATGACAATAAAGGAGGAAGCAAGGGTTGTTCCCCTCTTCTATTTTTAACCAGATTGTTTGCCTTCACGTGTGTTTATTTTCCTCTGTAAATGTACGTTTAACCTGACTTTCTTGCCCTTAAGATGATGCCACCAGCAACAAGGCTGGGGGTATGCATGAGCCTCCCAGCACTATTCTGACACCGACTCCACAGAATAATGCTAATCACCTCATTTGGAAACCATGCAAATGAGGTGAATTAGCAATTTCGCAAGCAGACGGGCATTGTTGTTAGAGCCATGTCTGCTGCAGAAATGAATTCGGTTACTAACCATGTACATTTCTACAAAAATCAAAATGGGGGCATGACAGCTCAAAGTAAAGCATGTATTATGAGTATTAGGCATGCCAATGGTCAAAAATATGGCTACTGGCATGCAAAATTGCTTCAAAATTATAAAAATCAAAGTTTTTTTTTTTTTTTGGCTGATTTCGGCCATTTAAGCAGAGCGCAGTGGCACACAAATGAGATCATTCAGAAATTTAGAAAAAAAATGTAAAAAGACAATTTTATGTGACAGATGAATTTTGCCATTATAGTGGGTAGCATGCAGAACCAAAACAATAACAATTAACAGTGGTAGTTAAGGACATAGGCTCCAGAGTAGTGGGGTAACTAGGGTCCAAGGCAGTGGGGTATGCAAATGAGTTAAATTTATTGAATAGCAAAATGGTAGACTGTGTCCGCATGCACCTAACCGTGTAGGAGCTATAATGTGGTGGTGTAAGCAGCAGAAGCAGCTTACATGAAAAGGGCATGTGTCATGCTTGGTGTAAGCACATTAAAGCTCTGCAGCTTCTCTTTGTGCTCAGCTAAGCACAGCTAGGCAAGGGGTTGTATCTGAGGCTGCTTAGCTGTGCTTAGCTAGTTCAAGAAATGCTGAGCATGTTCGCTTCCAGGGGAGGGCCCTTTCTTCTTATTACTGTTTACTTTAGCTAAATGGGTTTGCACGACACACTGCTTAAACAAAATGGAAATTAAAAAAAAAGGAAATAGCATAAGTGTTTACACTTGCGCAGCAGGTTTGCTTATAAGGGGCAGAAATGGGAAAAAATGGGAACTAGCAGAATAAAGGCACTCAAGTACAAATAATATAGCTGGCAGGTGGAATTTATCATAGTCAGCTAATCAGACAGGCAGCATCTGCAGCACACCAGTATAAACTATGCAAACACCTTTTAGTCTGTTTTTTCCCACAAACCCTGCAACATTGGTGTACACAGTTGGGAATTTTAACTGACAAAATGTTAGGGGCTGCTGTCACTTTGATACATCAGTATGTGCTAGAGACTGAGGGCAGTGATGAGGATAGTGCTGACAACCATCCCAGGCCGAGGAGGATGAGAAGAGTGTTCAGACCCAGGATAACCTACCAGATGCTACATGATCTGGAGATACTAGAGCACTACTGGGTGGACAGGGACATACTTCAGCAACTCATCGAGCAGTGCTGGCCTCACCTCAGATCCAGAGCCAACAGAGGGGAACCCATCCTAGTGGTTACCAAGGTACGTGTAGCCTTAAGAATACTAGCTACAGGTACTTTACAAAGACCTACTGGGGACATCATGTGGGTCCCACAGGCATCTGCATCCAGGGTACTTCACCATTTCCTGGATGCCATGCTACCACATGCTGGTGAGCACATTTATTTCCCAAGCACCTCTGAGGAGAGGACCAGCAATATGCATTTCTTCCACCATGTAGCAGACTACCCAGAGGTACTGGGTGCCATAGACTGCACTCACGTCCACATCAAAGCACCACTGGGTGAAGATGGTAGCGTGTATGTCAACTGCAAGGGCTTTCACTCCATCAACTGCCATGTCGTGTGCATTGCCTAGGGCATTATCATGAATGTGTGTGCTGGCAGCCCTGGTAGTTATCACAGCTCCCAAATCTGGCATGCCACACAGCTGTACCAGGCATTTGCCAGTGGGGACATCCCGTATGGCCATCTGGTGGGGAATGCTGTCTATGCACTGCAGCCATGCATGATGACACCCATCAGAAACACACACACACACACACACACACACACACACACACACACACACACACACACACACACACACACACACACACTGAAGAATGCCATAATGAGGCACACACACAAACCAGGATCATTATAAAGCACATGTTTGGGATGCTCAAGTCACAGTTCTACTGCCTTGACATATCTGGTGGAGCCCTGAAGTACTCTCCAGCCACATGTACACACATGTTTATAGTATGTGCCATGCTACACAATATATTCCTGTGGAAACAGCTGCGACAGGAATATAACAGGGCAGGGCCACACAGCCTCCTCAACATTGCCAAGGTCCCCACAGGCACAGAGGGACTTGGAGGAGGAACCCCATGAGCCTGCTTCTGTAGGCAGACGGAGGCGTGCCCGATATTCCCAGATCTTGGCAAAAAGGCAACACATAGCACACACACACACACTGATGCTGTAGGGACCCAGGGACTGACACTACTCTCCATCTCATACACACAGTAAAATGGATGCCACACACATCATACTACCTGTACCTTACCATGTATAGGTTGTGTACTGCATTTATCTGACATAGGCACCCCTCAAGCACTGTCCTCACAACTGCTGCAGGCACAAGGTAAGTCAGTCTTCTTAACAATAAATGAATGGAGTAGTATGTTCTGGTAGCATATCTATGGTATCACCACATGCATGCAAAGGAATGGGATGGCCTACTGGGATAGCATGTGGGACACCAGGAAATGTTTGCCCAGTACCAACTTCCCCACAGTATGCAATAGTCCCCAAGGTGACAACTCCCACTGCACTATATGTTGGGGGCTAAATAACTGGGAGGTTATAGGTCACATGCACGGATGTCAAACTGGGGGTCCCATACTCACCCCTCAACCTCACCCAGCATGTTAGCCATAGAAAACCATAAAGAAATGTCTGGCAAAGGTCCACAAATGGGGACAATGATGAAATACCCCCCTACAGACTTACACAGTAATATCACATCAGGTCTTGCAGTTGCATTAAGGCTCTGAAGGGTAAGAAATCTGAAACCCACATGTATGCCATTACAATCTAACATCTGGTCTTTAGTGATATGCCTCTGTTCTCCAAGACTGGGCACAATGCTATTTTAACTGGAACCAAAATGTAAAGCCACTATCAGCACAGTCTGTGCAAATGTGTACAGTTGACAGGAGTGCCCCCCCAAAAAACACCCATGTTCCCACAGAAATGCAGTAACATGTATGTTTGTAGGGTAATAGAAACAGAGCACACATTGCTAGGGCTGTCCCAATCAACTTGATAACTTGTTGCATGTCCACAATATGCAGGGGTCAATGAGCTATATATATGAGTGGTTAATACTGTCAGGATGTGGCCAGCACTTACTCCTGGCTGTTGTGTCTTAGCGGCCTAAGTACAGTACTGTGGTGTACAGGGCTATGTTCCAAGAACTGCAGTGCCAACTATTTTGCATGTCAATGGATGTCCTATGGTAGGAGTTGTACACACTGTCTAGATGTCAATATCTGTTACTGCAGGAAAGATGGGCAGGTCATGGACAGGGGGCCACACATATGGACAGTACACAGCTAGGAGTAGCCTACACAGTGCCTACCATACCTCTTAACTGTACAGACTTTTTGCAGAATGTCCAGAGGTTTGCATCATATTTGTGGTCTGTTTATCATGAAATAGTGGTCATCTGGCAAATCACTGGCAAATCAAGAAAGACTAAAGTCAGAAAATAATGACAGATTGCAGTGTCGAACTTCATAGCCTATCGAGAAATGCATGCTAATGCAAAACATTTTATTGTATCACCTTTCTAGGTTTGTATGGTCAATAGTTAACAAATGGTCCCTATATTTAGGCCTTTGTCTCCCAATTACTTATGGCTTTGTCCAGATGTCTGGCTCTCAGAAGTTGAGAGATATGGTGCCTACTAGGACAGCAGGTACTTGAAGGTTAGGGTACTGCCAGGTTATAAAAGGCTGTCACCTTTCTATGTCAGCACTGACAACATGCCACTGGCCAACAGCCATACCCCTGGAATGACAGGTTGTCACAGAAGGAGCACAAGTATGCCTTGTTTATCTGTTCTGCTTGTCCTAAGATTTCATTTGCCTGCCAACTATTTGCAAAACAAGAAAAGATCATGTCAAAACATCAATGGCAGACAGTGGAGAAGCAGACATCATACCCATAACAGAAAGCAGGCAAATAACAAACTGGTCTCCCAACTATCTATGTTTGGCAGAACAGTATTAACACCCTGTCCCCATGTGTGGGCCTTTGCTGAGTATCATATATGGGCCTGTCCAGATGTCAGTCTGTGACAGTTTGACAGGTAGGCCAACATGTGGCCTCATAATAACATAGTAACACAAACTGTCTGAAGACCATAGCAGATCTAGTGGTGCAATGATGGACAACCTGTTAAACAGGTACACACACAGGTGTGAAGTCCATAACCTTGTCTGTGATGTTATGGCATTTACCCCACTGACACCACAAATACAAATACATAACAGCAGCCAATATAGCCAAAGCCTGTGACCTGACTACAGAAGGACAAAGAGACACACATAAGGGGAAGGGGAACCACTGGCCAGACAGTGTGCACACCAGAACAAATTGTGCAGTAACATGGGTGCCCCGCAGTGTATGGAGTCAGTAAACATCACTTGCAAATACACAACACATGCCCACATAAGCAGAGGTCCACAACAAATCATAAAAACGAAACAAAGGACACCTCAGAGGCAAAAACACATGATAACTCCACAAACCTACACACCACAGACCATGCATAGTCCACACACCAAGCTCTTGCAAACACTAAGGCCTTACCATACACCCAACATATTACTCATAGAAGACTCCACTGTGAGTCACACAGATGTGCCATTCACCAGGCAAGATAAGGAGAAAGTCACGGTTACTTGTTTGTCAGGTGCCATAATCTGCCATATCACACATGCACTAAAGTCACCCCACAACAGGTACAGATATCACTCCGGCCTGGTCCATGGCAGTGTGAATGATGTCAGATGTACCTCCTGGACTGTAGGAAGACAGACATGATTCAGCTTGCTGAAATGTGTCCCATGCAGGTATGCCCCTAGCTTTAAGCAGCATTCTGCCGTCACCCAGACTGATGGCTCAATACAAACGGAAAGTGATTGTCAGTAACACTTGGCTCACTTACTGCTGTCATCCCAGGGGGATCCCCTGCCTGGCAGCATTTGAACATATGATCAGCAGACCATGCTGCTTTGCTACAGATGACTTGCTTCTGTCTCACTTGGCCTACAGGCCTCTGGCAAAGGCCCTTGCCTAACCCATAGTGCCTTTGTAGGGAATGTCATGGGGTACATACTACCAACTTAAAACAGCCAACAAAACGCAAATTAAAGGCCATGCCACTAAACATTAGGAGCATACTTCTCAACCTGTTAGAGCAAGAAATCTAGACAAAGCCATAAATAATAGGGGATAAAGGCCCAAATATAGGGACACATTTTAAATATTGAGCTTATAATGTTAGAAAGTTTATAGAATAACAGGTTTTGTATTAGCATGGATTTTCTGGAGGATATGAAGTCTGAAACTCAAATGTCTCTGTCATTATTTCCTGACTTCAACCCTGAGTGATTTGCCAATAATTTGCTAGAAAACCACAATTCTATGAGAAATCGACCAGATATATGACGCAAGATTCTGGACATTCTATGAAAATCTGTACAGTTGAGAGGTATGGCTAGGAGTCTAAACAGGAAAATCCACTCATTGCAAGCAGTCATAACCCTGGAAGACAGTGACATGTTTGCACTCACAGAAACCTGGTCCACATCCGCAGAGAGAAACCCATCCTTACCTGATCACTCATCCTATCACACAGCCACACCCCAAAATTGGGGCAGCAAAGCCAAAGGAGGTGGAGTATATATATATATATATATATATTGGACAGACACACACCTCCAGGCTGGTCAAACAGTCTTACACACACAAGAAACTCCAAGTTCAGTCAACTGTTCATAAGACCCCTATGCTAATTAGAGGTAGCTACAGGCCAACATATCTGACTCAGGACACCCACCCCACATATCTGGCCCTCTTCAAATCTATCAAGATTCCACCCCTCACACTGACCCTGGCTGACTTATATTACCCAACCATGGATTGGAAACCCAACCATACCAGAACAGAAATGCAGAGATTCCCCCATCTTATCACTATTGCATTCTTAGGGCAGCCACTCGATACCACCACAAGATGTGATACCTATGTCAGACTTGGCAGTAACCAACATTATCAGCCACTGCAGCACCCCTACGGTATCATCCTCCCTGGCAAGATCCGACAGAAAAGGGGTCAAGTGTCATATCAGCATCACTCCTGTCCCCCTCTACCCATGGTAAAAGGAAAATGTCTGACAAGCTGATCACCACCACCTGAGGGATGGTATAAACAGCTGAACAGCCCCCTACATCACTAGAGGAACAGGCACCAACTTCCAAATGTACACAAAACTATTATGCCAGCATATATATAGAGATGCATGAAATCAGGAATACCTGACTGGACAACATCACCATCCGCAAGGGAGAGTAAACCTGTCCACAAACATCTGCAATAAAGGAACTATATAACACAAGGATAACATTGCTGGACCAAGAAGGAGCAGGTGCACAACTGGAAGTAATCACCCCTTAGCCTGAACAAACAAATGACAGCATCAGTGAAATCCACTAAAGGCAAATCCGAGTCCAAATTGCCCACATCTAAGACAGACAATCATAAGGCCTTCCTCACATATGTCTGCATTCCGAAAGGAAGCTCCCCAGATCTGTGCAGAAATGGTGGTCAAGGACACCACAAACACAAATGCTGTAGATATAGCTGATCCACTGGCTGACAGATTCAGTGGAAATGTCTCACCTCTGCCCCCCCATCAGGGAAGCAGGACATCCCCAATACCTGAACACTCAACCCTTATCACTAGGGAACAGGGCATCACTGCCCTCTCAGAGTCAAGAAGATAGCCTCCATGGGACCTGAATACATCCCAGGCTGCAACCTACATGAACCCAGGCATGAACTGGCAGTGTCACTATGCACCCTACTCACCCAAACAGTGAGTACTGTCTTTGTCACAGCTGAGTGGTGGACAGCCACTATCATCCCTTCACACCAAGTTAGAGTGTTCACCGATCCAGGAAATTTAAGAGACATCAGCCTAACTAGCCTGATCTGCAAGGCCATGCAATGGATTATTATGGATCTCATTAACAGAGATATTGGAAAAATCCAAATAGATTACCCTACAGTCTGCCATTCTCAGGGGAGGTATGTCAGTGAACTCTGGATGATTTCCCTGAGGCAGCCAACAAAGGCATGGATGAGGGAAAGATAGTGCACTCCTGCCAATGCCTTACACACTATTCCCCACTTGGCCATAGTACATGAACTCTGTCAACTAGGCAACAATCCATATGTTACTAGATGGGTACCAAACTGGTTCATTGATATAACCCACATAATCATAATAGGGGTAGCCAACTGGAACAGTACACCCGTACTGAGTGGCATACCCCAGGGATTGATCTGTGGGCCTCTGATATATGGGCTATGCTGCCCTGAGGTGCAGGCCAAAAACACTGGCCTATGGCGGACCAAGAAGGCAGATGACTGCAAGCTGGGAACAGTCATCAATACCCAAAGTGATGTGGATGTCCCACAACAAGGTCTCACCAAAACAAATGACTTATGCTAGAAACATCACCTCAAGCTGAATGCCTGCAGATGCATCAGAATCCCCTTCAGGGAGACTGATGGCCCCACATAGTATCACATTAACAACAATGTCCTAAATACACAATCAGTAGTGAGGCATTTGGCCACCCAGGTTGATAAACTAAAGTCTGAGCACCATGATGCTTCCATTGTACAGAAAACTTTATAGATGAGGCAACTCAAATGTAAGGGTTTCCCATCAAGGGACAAAGAGGTCATAAAAGCCATGTATGCTAACCTTATAAGGCCAATTGTTTTGTTCAACGCCCCCCTTTGGCATGTACCTCACAAAGCACATGCAGCAGCTGGAGAGACCACAGAGGTCCCTCACCAGGAGAATGCAGGACCCCAAACACCTACCCTACACAGATAGGCTAACAGCACTGTCCCTCTACTCAGTTCCATATAGAGTCTGCAGAGGTGATGCCTGTCTGACATACAAAGCAATCCAGACCCTGCCTTGATGGGACTGTTACACATCTAGAAGCTAAGGCCCACTCGATCTACCTGTAGGCGTAGCATCAACATGGTCTGTGATGCTGGTCTTTGATATCAATAGGGCTTGTTGGTGTGACAGATATGTGTCCCACACACTCTCCCATCTATAGAATACACTCCCTATCCACACCAAGCCAAGTGCCTCAATACCCCTAGTGAAGTACTCCCTGTATAAGTACATGGGAAAAAGAACATACAGTTCTGTGATTCCACCTGTGTCCTTGCTTAGACAGGGGCTCTGGGTGCTGACATGTCTTAACATGAGCTACACTCTCATCTGCAAGGGTTATAAGGGCTTCAGGACCAATAGTCTACTAACCTCATATCAATTTATCAACCTATACACAAATGTCTGTACTGCTCTGCCACTGACATACCTGGAAATCACAGTACTATGTGGAATAGACCACACATATAATTGGCATTTCTGCCAGTAGAATGCACTCTGTACCCACACCCCTACCTCTCAACCTCTTGCAGCTAGACATCTGGACAAGGTCATAAATAAAAGTGGGACAAAGGCCCGATGATAGGCATGTGTTTTAAATATTGTTCTTACAAACTTAGAAAGTTGGTAGAATAACAGGTTTTGCATTAGTCTGAAGTGGCTGAAGGTGATGAAGTCTGAAACACAAATGACTGTCATTATTTTCCAAATTTACTCTTTAATTATTTGCCACCAACTTGCCAGATAACCACAAGTTTATGACAAATGGACAAAAATGGACTAACATCTGGACAGTCTGAAAAAACTGTACAGTTGAGAGGTAAACCACACCAGGATATGACCTATCAGGTAAGAGGAATACCACACAAGCAGGAGAACCTCAGCCAGTATATCATCAAGGTGCTGGACTGTTTACACAGCTTCATCAGTCAATCGGCTATAGCCACACCTCTCAACTAGCCAGATTGTGCAAGAATGTCTATTGTTTGGCTCATAATATTGGTCTGTGCATCATATGTCTTGTATTTCTCTGGTAAATCACTGTGATGATCTGAAGATTTCTGTCAATAGGTAATGACACAATATATTTCAGTGTCAAATGTCATATATGTCAGAAAATATCTGCTAAAACAAACCCTGTAACTCTAGTAACCTCATACATTAATAAGAGCAATAATTACAGTATCTCCCTATGTTTGGGCCATTGTTTCCCCATTTTGGCAGGCTATCTCCAGATATCTTGCACTAACATGTTGAAAGGTATGGCTGTAGCACACAAAACCCCAGATTGGAGTACAACTATCTCTGGAATGGAGTCCCACACTTACTATAGAAGGTCATACTGGGAATGCTCCTGCCTTGGAGAAGTACAGCCCATGTCAGAACCCATACTGGACTATATAACAGTATTGTGCATAGATGTCTTTGCATACAGACAGCTATGTACACCTTAACTGTCTCCACACAAACCCATCAGACAGGATTACCCTCAGCTAACTGTAGGTGGCCTATATGTGATATATCTGCATCTGTTGAGTGTGATACACAGACATATACATGGGCAACATATAACAATATGTCAAGCATACACACACATAGACATGGGGAAGAGAGAGACAGACAGTGATAGAGCAATAGAGAGACACAGGGAGACACACACAGATAGTGAGTCATACACAGAGATACCCTAAATGGCATAGAGTGATGTCCTGCTGCAGACAGTTGCACACTGGTTGTAACCAGTTGCATGTGCAAGCATGAAGGTGAGCTCCATTGTGTAATAGTACTGAGGTGGGGTTGTAATATCACATCACCTGGCTGTGTGTGTGTGTGTGTGTGTGTGTGTGTGTGTGTGTGTGTGTGTGTGTGTGTGTGTGTGTGTGTGTGTGTGTGTGTGTCTGTAGGTTTAAGTATTGAGGCCTTTCCCACTCAATACACTTCCCAGTGCCCTACTTTACAAGATCTGCTGATGTAATTCACCTTAGTAGTACTTTTGGACATTTGTCAGCCCTATAAGCTCTGTGTCATATATGATAACTGCGTAACACTGTTGTATGAATAACTAGATAGGTAGGGGTTCTAATCTCAGTCCAAGTGTGCATAGGTATAAAAGTTTTAGGCCCTTCCCACCCAGTACACTTCCCAGTGCCCTACTTTGGCAGTCCTGCTGATGTCATTCACCTTAGAAGTACATTTGGACTGGCTTCAGCCCTATAAGCTCTATTGTGTGCAATAACTGTATAACACTACAGCACAAATAACTAGATAAGTAGGAGTTCTAATCTCAGTTCTGTGTGTTTGTGTGTGTGTGTGTGTGTGTGTGTGTGTGTGTGTGTGTGTGTGTGTGTGTGTGTGTGTGTGTGTGTGTGTGTGTGTGTGTTAAACTGTACAGGCCATACTGGCCATCTGTACATATGTATATGGAATATCCAGATGTTTGCAACCAATATGTGGTCTGTGTCCCCTAACAATGGGCATTTATGACACACATTGCCAAACATGTCACAGTCACTGTAGTGACAGACATGGCAGCAGCAGACCTCATACCTGTCTGAAACATCATGCTGATAAACAGTATGTTACTCTATCACTGTATCACATCACCTTGCAGCAGTCTACCTGTGTTATGGCCACCATCATACCTCCCAACCACTCATAGACAGACATTAGGTGAAAGCCATATGGGAAGCTGTGGCAGACAGTAAACATTGAGTACACTCATCACATATTGCTGTGACATACATGGGAAATAGATAGCAGAACAGGTCATGCAACTGAATATACCTTCCAAAGGGTATGTGTTGTTGCTTGACAATATCTGTCATTAATGTACAATGTCAGTCTGTCATGATTCTCCCAGACATTGACTAGAAAACCACATGTTTATGACCAATGTATAGAAATCATGTGTCAGACATCAGGACAATCTGCACACATATGCAGAGGTCAGAGGTATGGTCACCATCTGTACCCATACCACCCAAACTGTTGGAGCAAGAAATGTTTACAAAGCCATGAATAATGGGGTGACATAATAGGTACATCTGTCAAATATTCCTCCTACAAACATATAACTGTGATAGCATAACAGGTTTTGCATTAGCATAGATGGTCTGAAAGGTATGAAGTGTGCAACTCATAATGTCTGCCATTATGTTATGTTATGGCATCAGCCCACAATGATTTGGCAACAATTTGCCAGACAGACACAGGTGTATGAGAAAATGGACCAAATATATGTGGCGTGGATCAGGACAGTCTGTGTAAACTGTACAGTTGAGAGGTATGTCTGAACCACCCTGCAGGTTGTAGTCCATGTTTGGAGAGATGTAACCTGTGATAACAACTGAAACACTTATAAGACGTCCCAGAACTGTAGGACAAGAAACATGTCATACAGTTCTGTACTGATTGCATAGAGAGTTGATTGCACATCAGAAGCAGTTTAATGTCATGAGAAATACTGTAAGTGAAAGTAATGTCACAAAAAGAAGGTGTCATAATAGCATACCAGAGGACGTCCTGTGTGTTGTATTGTGTCCCACACTCCACAATTGATAAAGTCACACACACATTGTGTGCTGCCTATGTGTGTGCAATATGTAGACATGTGAAGGCCCTGTGACTACTGTGTTCCCACAAGATAGGTGAATCTGTTGGGGTTAAAGTAATAGGTAGGCTTGTAAGGGACGTACTGCTAGTACTCAAGTAACCTCCTCTGTATGTATGAGCTTGTAGTACTACAGAACACTGAGGTGACATGTATGAAGGCTAGCTGGCTGTGTCAAGGAGTATGTATGCAAGGTCACACTGTCTGCCACCAGTGTCCCTCACACACTGTTGCATGCATACACACCTGGTAAATGTACATATACAGCTATACCTTGGCTATTAAAAGGTCAGTGGTGTTCCCTCTTTGCCATACTCTTCGTTGGTAATGTCAGTAGCCATACTCTTTGTTGGTAATGTCAGTAGGGCCACAGCCTGCAGACACACAGACCCCTGGAACACAAACAGAACACAGCATGTGAGACTACGTTCACTCAGCCATACTAATGCCAATAATGCATCATGGCTAAAAATCTACATACACTTTGATGGGCACCCATAAGAATTGCCAATAGACAGCACCTTACACAGCATTACATTGCTACACCGTACTACATTCACCCTGTGCTTCAGACCCACATTAGCATGTCCCAGCCTTGATGGTATAGATGGCGTCTATATCACATCATTGAATACGTGAATATCAAATGCTCACATGAGCGAATATTCATGGTACCCCCGCTAAATATATATTCCTACTCCAAGATTGCACTACAGTGAGGAAAGGGTAAAAATCCCGATCTTCACTGTACCGTAAAACAAAATTCATAAACTTTGAGTACGTGAATATTTGCTCATGTCAGCATTCAATATTCATGTATTTGATGATGTGATATAGACCATATGGATGACAGGGATGTGGCACAGATATCGTCATATGCACAGGGTGTGCTGTTTGTTTGCCAAAGGCCTAGGTTGGGCCATATGGTTAACATCATGTCTGTGTGTTTGGAGGGGTGTTCTCTAAATGGGCTGTGCAGAGGTGCTGTGTGTGTCTGGTGGTGACCTGCCTGTGATAGATATGTGTGTGTGTGTTTGTATGCACACAGTCATGCCATTTGGCTGCCCTACACAGGGGTTTGTTGGACAGCTGTGGACCGTACATGGCAGGGTTTACAGTTTACCGTCTCCAGCCATGGACATGGGAACTGGTCCTGCCAGGAGATTCACTGGCTCCACCAGGCCCAAGGCCAGATGCAGTACTACTCCCCGATGTTGACTGCTGTCTGCTGGATCCATGTCTCTGATGGGACAGGCCAGGAACATGTGTCCATGGCCTGCTCTATTGTGGTGTGGACAGCACCCTCCCTTTGGTAGTGCTGGTGGTACTGCCACTATGGGAGTGTGAATGTGCATGGCTCCATAGACTCTCAGCTGATCTTGTTGCTGACCTACATCCACCTGGCTGATGGCCTACTCACACCATGTGCTCCAGCACACACATATTCCATGGTCGAGGATTGCCAATGTCTCAACCCACTGTCTATCCATGACCTCAGCAGAATAATGTGTGGCTGCAGCAAGGCCATGAAGGTCATCACGCATGGCAGGAAGTGTCGCATCCAAGACCCTGAGTATCTGTCTGGTGCTGTGTTCATTATGTGCCTGTGCCTTCATGAAGGTCCAAAACATGCATCTGGTGACACTTGCTCTGGCACTTGTGACAAGGGCTTGACAGGCAGCAGTCCTCCTTCGAGCACCACTGTCCATCCACTTGTGTTGGACCTCGCCTGCTCTATGGCTATGGCTAGTGTCTACACTCACACTTGCCATAGTCACCACACTAGTCTGTTCCATGCCACCAACCCTCCAATAGTCCATTATCTGTGGCTGCTGGGGACTGGGTATGTGTGGGAATTGTGACTGTGTGCTGGGACATTGTGGTCGAAAGTGGGATGCCAACTGATGGCACAGATTCAGCCCCTGACAACCCCACCTGTGCCTCACTATGACCACCATCATCATCAGAGTCTGCAGAGACACTGACATCAGGTTCTGATCAAGAGCGACCCTGACCCCCCCATGTCCACCTGCGAGGAGAAGACAACATATGTAACTTAATACCTGCACTATAAGGCTTGCTGATATACACACAAACACATACACACACACACACACACACACACACACACACACACACACATGCACACATGAACACACGCACACACTTGTGCACACACACGTACACATGCCCACACACGTGCATGCACACATGCATGCACACACACACACACACACACACACACACACACACACACACACACACACACAAAAACACACACATATACCAATGAGGTAGCACAAAGGCATTATACAGACCACACAATATCTGAATGGTGACATGCAGGACACACAGTCAGACTACAACATACACACTATGGACAGGCCCTCAACATCATGCAGTGCAGCCATGTCCACTTAAAGTTGTTACTTGTATACACCTCTGGCATAAGTGAGCAGTGTTAGTAGGTGATAGGCCTTCACCTAGTACACACTTCACCAGTGTACACATTATTGCGTTCACCTGTATAGCACAATGGCAACACCTACAGAAATGTTACATCTCCTGAAAATAGGCCCCTGTGATGACCACTGTGATGCAATGCAAATAATCCCACCACAAGTGAACATGCACATATTGCAATATGGCACAGTTGTGTGCATGGTAACATGCATGCCCTTATCATGCCTAGGCTATTGGTGAGCCACAGCAGGACATTTCTATACTCAATAGCTTTAGGCTGCTGTTCCAAATCCAGACCAGAGGGACCTATGTAGTTGTGGGAGAGAGGTATTTTCAGCAGACTCACATGTGGCATTGGTACAAGATGAATGCTGCATTTCTGCACATGTACAGTACAAGCTCCGATGCTACACAATTTTGCTGTCATTCACCATAGATTTGTACTTCTGTGCATTACAAAACCCCACCCACAAATGTGGTTTGACCTGACATATGCATCTAGATACTCTATGGATGCCAGTATTGCTGGTATAGTAGTCGACTGATGTCCACTTGGGTCTTACCTGGACACTCCTTGCCTGTTGTCTGGGTGCCACCCACCTCCATGACGTGGGTGTGTTGAGTTTGCTGGTGTGCAGTGGCTGCCCCAAAGTTGGCTAGGAACTCCTCTGCAGGTGTCAGTGGGGCCTGCATAGCAAGACCCCCACCTGTAGCTGAATAGTCCCTGGCCACGGCAGCAGCCCTTCACCGGACATGGTGGATTAGGTCTGTCGTTTTGTGCCTGACCTGCTCATAGGTCCGGTCATGCTAATCCACGTTATTGACCCTGGTGACAAGGTCGTCCCACAGGGTGGTCTGCTCCCACAGCTGCTGTCAGCTATGGCCAAACAGGACCCTGTGGTGCTGTGGTATGGAGTCTACAATCACTGCAGTCTTGGCATCAGAGAAGGCTGGCTGGCGAATACACCTAAAAGACATAAACAGGGAAACACATCACAGGACCTCATACATTGGTCAACATTATTTACAGATCCTGCAAATCCACATTTGCTAGCAATATCCACCACTTACAACCACATCATATCCCTGCAATCTATCAGCACAGTATGAGCATGCATTGCACTGCTGGTCCTGATGTGTCATGTTCCCCCAATGAGGGCCAGTAATGTGCATAATTGTCCATTTATCATTCACATTTGTGTAGAGGGATGACAGTGGCTATCTTCCATGCAGATGAGATGCCACTGGTGCTCAGGCTTTGTTTGACTACAGTTTGTAATGGAGCTGAGAGCACATGCCTGAGTTCATGTAGGATGCATACAGGGATGTTATCAGGTCACATGGAGACTTCATTTTGTTGCCTTTGAGTTGGCATTATGGACCTGCTCCCTGATGATGAGTGGAAGGGAGCCGGGTGCTGTGCATATCCTCCTATACTGATGGGGAGACAGGGGGGTGATGTTTTCACTTAACCTGTCTGCGGCGGGTTGGCTATAGCTATGGCATGTGTGTATGTGGTGTTACTGACCACCATTACAGGGTGGATTTGGTTGCTGCCTCCCAGACTGCAGACATATGTGAAGAAGGCCTTGTGATTGGCTTTGGTGGATGTGTCCAATTTGTACTCATAGTTAGCCTTACAGTGATTCATCTGTGTCCTTATATGCTTGTTCAGCAAAGGTATAATTGCTTCCAATTTTGTGCCTGCTCCTACTTGGCCCTGTACAGCCAATATATCGACTGATTATGTGGTCTGTGTATTGCTGCTGTCCACTAAAGAGGATTACTTTACCTTGGTGGAGGTGGGTTTTGCAAGTCAGGTATTGCTGAGTCCATACAGCTATGTAGGTGGTCATATACACGTTTGTTGTAGTCTTGGAGTCAAAGTCATAGCACAGTTGAACACTTCTCCAATTTCAGCTTGGTATTCATGCATAATCTAGTACTCATTTCTGTGTCAAGGCAATGCAACAACCTGTAGCCGTAGACATTTATGTCTGTTTGATGCACTGAAACTAAGATTACACACTTGTACAACATGTACAGCTTATTTACCTGACATTTTCCAACTCATGTCTGTAGTTGTGAGGCTTCCAGCTACACCTGCTAATACATACAAGTGCACAGGTAATACCTGATTTAAATTTCTGTTCTATGTCAGTGTGGCACACTGTGTTTGCAGACTTGCTGCTCAGTCATACCTCTCAACCTGTTAGAGCAGGACATCTGAATGACAGCACACATAAATGGGGGGCAATGGCCCAAAAATAGTGACACTTTATTAATATTGCTGTAACACACTTAAGACAATTGATAGCAAAATAGGTTTTGCATTCACAGAAATACCCTGGAGGATATGACATCTGACATTCAAATGAATGCTATTATGTTCTGACGTCAGTCTTCACAGATTTGTAAGTAATTTGCCAGACATAACGCAACTCTTTGAGAAAATGACTACAAGTATGAGGCACACATGTCATCAGTGTGCAGAACACTGGACAATTGAATGGTATGAGCTCGGTATATCACATGCAGTTCAACACACACTTCTGCGACAATTGTTTACTATGCACATAACCTATATAGGTCTCTTAGATTTATAAGACAAGCATATGTATCACAGTGGTATTCACAAGTGACATACATATATTTACAGCATCCCAGTAGCTGACCTGTCAGTTTCACAGTCAGTATTGTGCAACAGACACTCCAGTAGTAGTCATATGTAAGCTGACCTTTCCTGAGGTGTGTCAGGAGCCAGAGCTGTGATCTATGTCAATGAAGACAGAGCCAGATGGGATGGCCATAGGTGCTGAACAGCAACATTTCAGTCCAGCAAGTCTTGTTGAGACATATTGTTTAACTTCCTATTTCCCATTATGGCAACCCCCCTTCTGCATTCCATTACATGCTTACTCATTTGGCATACCTGTTTTAGTGTTTTGTTGCAGTATTCTTGAGGTTTCTTGAGGTTTTTCAATTTCTGTGTGCAGTCTTTCCCTGTACAGGCTCACACCTGTTTTGCATAGGCAGCAGCTTGCCTTTTTTAGGTACTGCTCATGAGCAGGTGATGGCCTCTGCACCAGTTTGAGTCCCCCACTTGCTAATTGCATCCAGTACAGCTGTGTTGTCTTTCCATTAGCTAATGACATAGAAACACAGTGCTATAATTAAGTCCTTCATGTGGGCCTTGCTCCTTTTCCTTACCTGTGAGGGGGCATTATGGAGATGTGGGAGCCACAGCTTCATAGATGGTAGGTGGAAATACCTCTTGGAAAAGAAATGTATTGAAAGCCCAACAAAATGGGGAGCAGTGTTCCGGAATTAGGAACAGATTGTAACTGTTACTGTTACACAGTTAGTAACTTGCTAGATTAACAGGATTTGTCTTGACATGCGTTTTCTGCATGATGTGAAGTCTGACACATATGTAAATGACATACCTCTCAACTGTACAAATTTTCACAGAATGTCCAAAGGTTTGGCTCTTATGTTTGGTCTGTTCGTCAGACAGCTTTTACTTTTGGCAAATCTCTAGGATAATCTGAGGATTCAAGTCACTAAATACTGGCATCCATTTGTGTTTCAGATTTCATATCCTTCAGAACATAAATGTTAAAACAAACCTTGTCATCCCAACAACCTTTTCAGTTTATAACAGCATTAATTAACATGTGCTCCTATTGTTGGGCCACTGTACCCTAAGTATGTCAGGCTTTGTCCAGATGTATTGCACTAATAGGTTCAGAGGTATGGTATATCATTATTTAGTGACTTCACTCCTGATATAATCCCAGTGATTTAGCGGACTCCCAGAAATGGTATGGGGAAAGAGGCCATATATATGGTCCCAAACCCTGGACAGTCTGTGGAAATCTTACAGCTGAGGGTTATGTATGCCTGGCCATTGTTAACAGATTTTCAAGATCATTAGCAGCGTAGTGTGTAAATGTTTATTGGGCTTAGTAGGAGGAGGGGCAGATGTGAGTGTCATAGATCCTTTTCTATTTGACAGTGCATGCTGCTACAGTTGCTGGCGGTCTATCAACTGTATATGTTTGTGAGGGCAGACTGAGACATGTCCCTTAACACCACAGGATTCCAAGTACACTGTGACATGGAGCAGTATATATAGGAGTAGTGACTGGCAATCAGAATATGTTTGTTCAAACAGTCGTTATACACTAGAGGTCAGTTGGCTTACTGGTATGTTGCTTTGACTGTAGTGCAAATGGTTGTGGGAAGACAATTTCTTACCAATGTGTGTTATTCCCTACAGTTATATCCCTGTAGTGCATGATATATTTGCTACTGCATCATCAATTCCCCAGAGTAGATTTGGTGTAGTGTTGTGTTCCTCAGGCTGTAGTTCAGAAGGTGCTGGTTGAAAATGCTTGGCAGCTCCTTTTTTTCCCTAATGCTATATGACTGCACTCTTACCTCTCAACCATACCCCTCCACTGTACAGATTTTTGTGCAGAATGTCCAGGGCTTTGCCTCATAGTTTTGGTTCTTTCCTCATAAGACTTGTGTATTTTGACAAATCACTGGGTTGTTCTAGTGATTAAAGTCATTAAATACTGACATGTATTTGAGTTTCAGGCTTCATATCCTTCAGACAATGCATTCTAACACAAATCCTGCTATTCTGGCTATTTTCAAAGTTTATAAGAGCATTATTTAAAATATGTCCCTATGTTTGGACCTTTGGCACCCCATTCTGTCAGGCTTTGTCCAAATTTCTTGTGCTAAGAGGTTGAGAGGTCTGCTCTGAACTATCCAGACTGTCATAGAATGTCCAGATGTTTGGCTCATATCTTTGGTCTGGTGCCCATAACTGGTGTGGGTTTCTGACAATTCACTAAGATGGTGTGAGCATTCAGGGTACTAAATAAAGAGAAGCATTTGTGTCTCAGACCCCCCCCTCCACTTTGTCAGGCTTCCTCCAGATCTCTTGCACTATGAGAGGTGGAGTATATATATATATATATATATATATATATATATATATATATATATATATATATATATATATATATCTAAAACACACACATAAGAAGTGAGAGGCTGAGTGTGTATATATATATATATATATATATATATATATATATATATATATATATATGGTTTTTCTCCCTAATGTCAGATGACCATCCCACATGACATATTTACTGATGCATTGCTAATTCTCACAGCTCATGTGAAGTAGTGGCAGCTCCTGTGACTGCAGTGCCCAGGGTCCTGGGTTTGAGACTTGCAAGGGATGTGTATTTTTCCCTTATATTAAATGACTGTAATGCATGATATGTTTTAAAAAACATTACAAATTCACACAGCATATAGGGTGTCATGGTATGTTCTCTGACTGTAGTGCACGGGGTCCTGGGTTCAAGACTTGGTAGTGGTGGCTTTTTTCATTAATGTTAAATGACCATAATGACCATAATGCATGATATGTTTGTAAAAGCAGTACAAATCCCCACAACTCAGATGTTGTAGTAGTATCCAGTGTCCTGGGTTCAAGACCTGGCAGGGCTGAATATTTTGAGTGAAAACAAAAACAGCATACGCTCCAAACCAATCTGGCAACTAAAATATGTTAAAGAATAATGATAAATTTAAAACGTCCTTTCTTTAAAAAAGACTTGCTAGTATTTTTTATCAATATAGAAACACACTATGTGATTTTGCCCTTACAACATGTAAGGATGTTTTAAATTTATCATTATTCTTTAACATATTTTAGTTGCCAGATGCAGTTAATGTTGAATACTGTTTTTCGTAACCAAATATATAATCATTGTATCCAGCATTTGTAAGTGGGGTGATATGTGGTGTTGTAGAATATGGGGATCATGTGATCTCCTTTTTATATTTTGTATTTAAGGCAGTTGGTTGGGATTGAAGCTGTTTTCCGTTTTTCTGAAGAAGTTGACGTGATACAGACGAGAAACCTGTGTACTGAGCTTAAATAAAATTTAAGTGTTTTGGATATTAAACCTACATATTTGGGATATTGGATTCAGTGACTGTGTACCATAGAGTTACTCGTTGGTTTGGAGCATATCCTGTTTTTGTTTTCACTCAGTTTTTTCATTGATTTCTGGTTTGAGGGCTGAATATTTTGTTGCTGGGCAGAAGAAGGGCTGATAGAGAAAGAGTGATTAAAGCACTTTTAAGCAGTTTATAAGCAGGTTTGCATGGTTTTGCATGAAGCTAAGGGATGCTAACAGATGCTTAAGTCCTCTTAGCTTCACTTAGTGGCACTTATTCCCATTTACACCTGCGCTAATTTTATAAAAAGAAAAGAAAAAGGGGTGATAGGAAAGTGGTGAAAAAGGGGCATGCAGAGGGAAAGACAATATGAAAGGCAGCTAGGGATGTGCAGGATGGGTGTAGGAAAGGACCATAGCTGTCCTTTTCTTCTACAGCAACAACTGTGCATTTGTACAGATTTTGTTAATGAATTCTGACCCTCAAACCCTAGGGAGAGGGATGAGGACAACAAAAATGTGTTGTCAAGCCAACTGGTCCACATTATATGTGTCCAGTTGACATGTGTGCGAAATGGATAGCTATGTATGGGACAATATTTTTTGGGGGGGACAGATACTGCTTTTTTTAAGGTGAGAGTGGGATGTTGGGGAAGGGTTGTAGGTATGTTTGGGGAGGTAAGTTGGGTAGGAGAGACCAACAAGACAGCAGACAGGGGAGGTGTATGACACATGAGGGTGACAAATGTGATGTCTGTGCCCTGGCCCAGCAATCAAGGAGCCTCAATCCTCACCACTAATACCAGAAAGGGCATCTCATATATGAGGGAAGGATAAAAAATACACACAGTAAAGTGTAATTTTCCTCAAGAGCACACAGAGATCACAGTCAGTCTGGGGCTGGTCGCTCCTTTGCTCCCCAGGTCCCCAGTAAGACTCCTCAATGGCACAGCTATAGGGTCCAGATCTCAGCCTAGTTGGGCAAGCTAAAACCTCCATCACCCTCTATATCCAACCAGTGCTTCGTGTCCCTGCCCAAGTAGCTGACACACACACACACACACACACACACACACACACACACACACACACACACACACACACACTTTGAGATAAGAGTTTATACAACCACACAAACACTTCTGGGGAAGGCTGGCACAGGTTCTCCAGCTGTGCCCCTTTTACCCAGACTATATGGTATTACCACTTGCCACCACCCAGCTAATATTTATCAGCTATTGAAAGGCCCTTAAAAGGGTGCTCAATTATTACTGTGCAATATTATTATCCAATTGGTAGATGTGACTAAACAGTCAAAGCTTATTTGGAGTGACCTGGACAGTAAGCTCTATAAATATGCAAGGTACTATAGAGCTTAAACTATCTCTACACAAACCAGCTACAGTTAAAAGGTTTTAAAATATTTAATAATAAATAATTAAAACCACAAGACAATACTTTCTACTACACATTCAGTGCTAGTCAAGAGAGTTCAGAGATCAAACAGAAATATTTAAAATAAATCAGTAGTACAGTTCTGACATCACAGAAAAGCACTTAGTCTAAACATTCTAATTCCTAGCTACTTCTAGGAGAAAACACAGTTCTAACATACTACTTATATAAAGAGAGCATAAGGCAGTGCTGAGTTGGATGTTTCAAGACAAAAATGCTTAATGCCTTCTGGTTCTCTCTGTTTAAATTGAAACTGCAGTTCTAATAAAACATTATATCATTTCACACTTTCCTGGTGTTCCCAGGGTGACAGAAATGCATTTACATTATTTTACACTTAGAGCAATAAAGGACATTCCACATGTAAATTCTGGTCATTAACCTTAGCCTTAAAACAATAGGCAGGAAGCCTTCATCTAGTCAGACTAGAGCTGACTTGTAAAACATCAAAGGCAGTGATGAAATAATTTTGATTTCAAAGGACCAACAATAAATGCTTGACTTAGCTTTCTTTATAGCAGATGTCAATGTTGCCACATTGTTTTAAGTTCAACATTCATATTTACAAATTATAGAATTATCCGCACAATTCTATCTGATTAGGCTGGCAGCCTTCACCCATCTCCACCAGTCTTCACACCCCCCCCCCCCTGAGAAGTCAAGCTAGTTTTTCAAGTGACCCTTGAGAAATGCCGCTTGAGAGGGTTAGGTCTATCTGAGTGTACCTTACCCCATTCCCTGTCTTGAGAGCCCATCTGCATTGGCAGTGCTGACCGCACTGTGGTGCTGCACTGACATATCATATTCTTGCAACCCTAGGCTCCATCTTAGCAACTTAGCATTTTGCTGGCTGGCTCTGTTTAACCATATTAGGGGGTTGTGATTTGTCATAACAGTGAATTTCCTTCCATACAGACAAGGCTGAAGTTTCTGCAGTGTCCACACTATGGCTAGACATTCCATTTCTACAGCTGCATAACATTCCTCCCTGGGTTGGAGCCTATGACTGAGATAAACCACTGGGTGCTCTTTCCTCTCTGAAGAAATCTGGCTAAGTACAGCCCCCACGCCATGGTTTGAAGCATCCACCTGCACAACAACTTCTTTGCTGTAATCTGGACTGGCTAACACAGGGGGTCCCCCAAAGCTTCTTTAAGCTTCTGGAATGCCTGCTCACATGCTGGGGTCCACACTACCTTATCTGGCCTGTTCTTCCTTGTCAGGTCTGTGAGGGGAGCAGCTATGGTACTATAACTGGGGACAAACTTTCTGTAGTACCCTGCTGTCCCAAAAAATGCCCTCACCTGCTTTTTAGTAACAGTTGCAGGCCATGCCTGAATGGCTTCCACCTTGGCATGTTCTGGCCTTATCTTACCACTCCCCACTCTATGTCCTAGGTAGGAGACCTCTGCCATACCCACCTGACATTTGCTCGGCTTAATGGTCAACCCTGCCCTCTGTAGTCTGCCCAGTACCTCCCTGACATGCTGAAGGTGCTATGGCCAGGAATGGCTGCAGATGGCAATATCATTCAGGTAAGCAAGGGCAAACCCTCCTGCTAGGATATTATCTACCAGCCTCTGGAAAGTTGCTGGGGCATTCTTTATCACAAAAGGCATATTTGTGAACTCATACAAGCCAAAAGGAGTCACAAAGGCTGACTTCTCTCTAGCACTGGGAGTCAAGGGCAACTGCCAGTAACCCTTGGTAAGATCAATGGTTGCAAGATACTTAGCCCCACCCAGCTGCTCTAGGGCCACATCTGTCCTATACATGGGGTAAGCATCTGTCTTGGTGTAATTATTTAATTTCCTGTAGTCCACACAGGATCTGGTGATGCCATCCTTCTTTGGCACCAGCACCACTGGGGAGGCCCAGGGACTGTTGGACTCTTGAATCACCCCTAGTTCCAAAATCTCCAATACCTCTTCCCTCAGAGTCTGACTCTCTCAGGCACCCTATAAGGGGCCTGCCTAATAGGTGTTTGGGGTCCTGTATCCACCTGGTGCTGCACTAGGTGGGTGCACCCTGGTTTTCCAGTGAACATGTCCCCAAATTTGTTCAACACTGCTCGGATTTCTCGAACCTGGGTAGGAGATAGCTACTGGGATATTGCTACCCCTTCCACGAAGGTGTCAGCCCAAGCCTCACTGAGGAGATCAGTCCCCAGATCTTCTGGCTTCCCAGTAAACATGTCCCCAAATTCATTCAACACTGCTCGGATTTCTCGAACCTGGGTAGGAGTTAGCTGCTGGGACATTGCTACCCCTTCCATCGAGGTGTCAGCCTGAGCCTCACTGAGGAGATCAGTCCCCAGATTTCCCTCAGACTCCTCCTGCAATCTACTGCAAATGCTCAGCACAACAGCCTCCCTAACATGGTAAGGTTTCATCATGTTGACATGGTACAATTTGTGCCCCTGCCGTCTGCCTAGCAGTTCCACCATGTAGTTAACATCACTTACCTTTCTTACCACATTATAGGGTCCCTTCCAAGCTGCTTGCAGCTTGTTGTGTCTGACAGGAATGAGAACCATTACCTGCTGCCCCACAGCATACTCTCTAGCTCGAGCATTCCTGTCATACCACACATTTTTCTGTTGTTGGGCTTCTGCCAGGTTCTCCTGGGCCAAGCCCATGAGTTCCCTGAGCCTTGTCCTAAGGTTTAGGATGTATGCCACAACAGACTCCTTGTGAGACTCACACTCACCTTCCCACTCATCTCAAATTAAATCTAGAGGTCCCCTCACCCTATGCCCATACAGTAACTCAAAGGGTGAAAAACTTGTGGATTCCTGGGGAACCTCTCTGTAAGCAAACAGATGGGGCAAATATTTGTCCCACTCCCTTTTAAACTGATCTATAAATGCCCGTAGCATGGACTTGATTGCAGAGTTTAACCTCTCAATAAGAACATTAATCTGGGGATGGTAGGGGGTGGTCTTCGTGTGCTTCAAACCATAGGACTTCCACAGACAAGCCAGCAGGTCTGACATGAAATTGGTACCTCGGTCAGTCAGAATTTCTTTTGGTAAACCTACCCTGCTGAAAATCTCTAACAAAGCATTTGCCACCTTCTCTACCACAATGGAGGACAAAGCCACTGCCTCAGGGTATCGTGTAGCATAATCCACTACCACTAGGATATACTTTTTCCCTGTTGAACTTGGGGTACTCAGAGGACCCACAATATCCATAGCTACCCTATGAAATGGCTCCTCAATCACAGCCAGAGGCATCAAAGGAGCTCTCACTTTTTCTCCTGCCTTGCCTACCTTTTGGCACTACTGACAGATTCTGCAGTACCCTGTTAAATCTCTGGAAATTCCAGACCAATAGAAGTTCTGCATAATACGCCTCTTTGCATGTTTTATACTCATATGGCCTGCAAAGGGAATATTATGGGCTATGGCTAGAAGCTCCAGATGGTAGGCTCTAGGCACTACCAACTGCTGTACTCTCTCACCTTCTAGCCCTCCCTCAGAGGTCCACTCTCTGTATAGTAAACCTTTGTTCCAGTATACAGATTCCCCCTTTCCTTGAGAATCAGTTGCCTTCCTAGCTACCTGCCTCAGGCCTTGCAATGTAGGGTCTGAGAGCTGAGCCTATCTCAACTCTCTCCTTGTAACCCTTCCCAGCTCCCCTTCCACAGGAAGTCTGGCATCTTCTGACATTGGTGCCTCACCATCAGCCTGGGTACTACTACTCACCTCTACCTTTCAGTCACTCTGTCCAAGGGAACATCAGTACCCACAAGCAGCTGTGGCTCACATTCAGTCTCACTGCTACAGAGTAGCTCCCTCCCTGAAGTAACCACCTCACCAGTCCTGGCTGCAAGTATGCAGTCTGTCTGGGTCTCCACCAGACTACCAGACCTGCATGCTTGTTGCCTAGCCTGACCTCGTATAACTGCATAAGTACATGGTACTGCCTCATCCAAATTCTTCCCTCTCAGGACATCTGCAGGATGGTAGTTTAATACCCCTGTTGTCTCAAGACAACCTACTATTGGCATTTTGTCTTTCCCACTTACTGGCTCCCTCACCTTTTGTTCCCCACCTTGCCTCCATGGACATCTGTATGCCACATGGCCCCACTGGTTGCATTCAAAACATTTAACCCTAGGTCCTGTATGTGTACCTGGACTAGTGGCTTTCCCTACTACTGGCAGATTCTGTTGGGCCAGTCTGTGCTGCCCACCATGGGTTCCTTTAGACCCATGAGCAGTACTGGAAGTCCCCTTCCTGTGCAGGGTTGCCCTGCTTGTCAGGTATAGGTCTCCCTTCTTCCCCACTCATCTGAAGAAGCACATTGTCTATCAGCTAACCAAATCCTCATGTCCTCAGGTAAACTGCTAAGGGCTTGTTCCCTCACAAAAAGGCCTGCCAGCCCTTCAAAAGTGGTGACCTGACATCCACTCACCCACATATGGAAATAAGTGCTCGATTCAGCAACATATTCACATACACTTTCATCTGCCTTGGGTCTATGCTCATGAAACTTTTTCCTATATGTTTCAGGTGTTAGCTTAAACAGTTCTAAAATACGTTTTTTACAAAGCAGTATAATCAAAACATGCAACATCAGGCATTTTAAATAATGCAGTTACAGCTTTACCATGGAGTAAGGGAGTCAGGAAACCAGAGCCCTTGGTCAACTTCATACTGTTTACATACCCTTCAAACATATGAATGAAACTATCAAAATTATCCCCCTCTTTAAACAGTGGAAGAAATTTACAGAACTTTTGTGCTTCTGGGGTCCAGTTACTCCCTTCCCCATTACCTCCATAACTGTGGTGAAGAGTCAGCATCTCCTTCTCATGCTGCCTCTGCTTTTCTTGTTCCTCAACTTGCAGACATAACAGTTTCTCATTCTCCTCAGCCTGCAAACATTACAGTCTCTCATTTGCTTCTAATTCTACATGCCTGGCCTCCAACTCAAGTCTCTTTAGCTCCAGCTGGGTTTTTAATTCCACTGCAGAAAGGTTGAGCTGTCCATTCTCCAAGAGAATTAAATCTCTACTGCCAGTCTGATTGTCCTGCTGGTTGCTGTTTTCTGATGCAGCTGTAACTAAGGCTGCAATCAGGTCTGCCTTAGTTAGGCTTTCATGCACCAGTCCCCTAGCCTGGCACATCTCCGCCAGCTGACTCCTTGTCAGCTTTCCATACTCCTCTGCTAACATGCTGCCTGCTCACCCTGACTAACTTAGATAACAAAAGAAATAAAACAATTGTGATATGAACTCCGAGTATTCACTAAGCGCCTGTTTTAGAGTACAAAACACCTTTAAAGCTCACTGTACACAAGCTACAGGATTCACTCTACCCACACCACTACAAGCCAATTAGTATTTGCCAACTAATTAATATGTGATGTGGATATCCCACCGCTGCCAAACACAAATGTGAAGATATCCCACCACTGCCACCATTTAATATGTGATGCCCATGCCCTGGCCCAGCAATCAAGGAGCCTCAATCCTCACCACTAACACCAGAGAGGGCATCTCATATATGAGGAAAGGATAACAAATACAGACAGTAAAATGCAATTTTCCTTAAGAGCACACAGAGATCACAGTCAGTCCGGTGCTGGTCGCTCCCTTGCTCCCCAGGTCCCCAATAAGACTCCCCACTGGGACAGCTACGGGGTCCAGGTCTCAGCCTAGCTGGGCAAGCTAAAACTTTCAGCACCCTCTCTGTCCAACCAGTGCTTCGTGCCTCTGCCCAAGTAGTTGACACATACACACACACACACACACACACACACACACACACACACACACACACACACACACACACTCACACACTTTGAGATAAGAGTTTATACAACCACACAGACACTGCTGGAAAGGCTGGCACAGGTTCTCCAGCTGTGCCCCTTTAACCCAGACTATATGGTAGTACCACTTGCCACCACCCAGCTAATATTTATCAGCTACTCAAAGGCCCTTAAAAGGGTATCAAATTATTACTGTGCAATATTATTATCCAATTGGTAGATGTGACTAAACAGTCAAATCTTATTTGGAGTGACCTGGACAGTAAACTCTATAAATATGCACTGTACTCTAGAGCTTAAACTATCTCTACACAAACCAGCCACAGTTAAAAGGTTTTAAAATATTTAATAAATAATTAAAACCACAAGACAATACTTTCTAGTACACAGTCAGTGCTAGTCAAGAGAGCTCAGAGATCAAACAGAAATACGTAAAATAAATCAGTAGTACAGTTCTGACATCACAGAAAAACACTTAGTCAAAACTTTCTAATCCATAGCTTCTTCTAGGAGAAAACACAGTTCTAACATACTACTTATATAAAGAGAGCATAAGGCAGTGCTGAGTTGATGTTTCAAGATAAAAATAATTAATGCCTTCTGGTTCTCTCTGTTTAAATTGAAACTGCAGTTATGATAAAACATTACATCATTTCACATTTTCCTGGTGTTCCCAGGCTGACAGAAACTGCATTTGCATTCTTTTACACTTAGAGCAATAAAGAACATTCCATATGTAAATTCTGGTCATTAACTTTAGCCTTAAAACAATAGGCAGGAAGCCTTCATCTAGCCTGACTGGAGCTGACTTGTAAAACATCTAAGGCAGTGATAAAATAATTTTAATTTCAAAGGACCAACAAGAAATGCTTGACTTAGCTTTCTTTACAGCAGATGGCAATGTTGCCACATTGTTTTAAGTTCAAGGTTCATATTTACAAATGATAGAATTATCTGCACAATTCTATTCTATCTGGCTAGACTGGCAGCCTTCACCCATCTCTACCAGTCTTCACAGTAAACACCTTGGATGGGGAGGGTGGTTGGGAATCGGAGGACCATAATCCCCCAAATGGATAGAGTGGGACTGACATCCCCACCAATGGGCAGTCGCCACTGCACCTTCATGGCCCCGAAGGTGGCTGTGCTGGGGGCTGGACAATAGGGACAGCCTGCTCCTCCAGATGCACCAGGCGGCCCTCCACCTGGCTCAGCTGGCTCTACAAAGTGGAGTGGATGATGCTGCGGCCCATACTCCAGAACTGGCGATGGATGATGGGCTCCTCTCTCTGCCTGCACCCCGGGGGGGACGGGCCTTGTCCCCTGAGGTGGTTCCACCCAAAGGTGATGCATGACCAGCGGATGAGGAAGTTCCAGGTTGGGTCCCGACATGCTGGGGCCCAGTGTCATGGCCAGATGAAGCAGGGCAGGTAGATCCACTGGAATCTGCCTTCCCAAACATGCTATGGTGTTGAGGTTTTTCAAGATATATTGGTTAGTGATGACCAAAACATTTCAAAATTAGTTATAACAGCATGCGTGGGTGTTCCAATTAACCCAAAACAACAGATATGACACAGTTGCATAGCAAACAGAACACATGCATAAATGGAACAACAGTAAGTATTGTAACAGCATGCCAGTTGCATTGAAGACAACTGGCCGCCAACAGTGGCATTTGAACAAGGTATGTTTATATGCAACCAATTAAATATATGAACAATAATAGAACATGAGTCTCAACATAAGGTTTTGAGAAAAACATACCCATAGTATATGAATAATAATTAGTGATGCAGATGAAGGTTGGGTGGAGAGAAAAAAATCCATTAACAACTGCATAGGCTTCTATTTTTCACAACATTACTGCTTAATACTCTACAGGTCTGCCCTCACTTTACATTTACCTATGGCCCATACCTTCTGTAGCACATACATACCTGTTAAACTGTCAACCTGTATTGGTATGAGACAGACTTTGACAACTATGGGTATATTACTAGAGGTGGGTTGTACATGTCAGGGTTACATATCTGATGAAGAAGGGGCACCCTGTACTGATGTTGTGTGAGTCTGCTACTGGCATACTTCCCTGGATTCCTATCTGTGTCCAAGGTTATTGGCAGCAGTGACCACTAGCTGTGACAGCGTGACACTTGAGAGACATGTATCGGGTAGAGTGCATGGTGTATGTATCTATCCTGCTGTCATTTGCAGGCATGGGTTGGACAATGGAACAGTTGTACACGGCGTATTAGTATACCCTTCATACAGCTACTACACACATTTCTTTACCTGTAAGACCTGTGGAGAAAATATCTGTTACCACTATCTGACTGTTTCTACAAATATTCAAGATTTTTTTGTGTGTATGCACACATCTCAGTACCACTTCCTGGATTAGAACCATGTCTGGGTGTGTTAAAATGAACAACAAGGCTATTTGTCATCACACCAAGCTACTGGGGACTGCTATCTCTTGTTTGACTGATTTCTGCCTAATATTCTCTGGGTTAGACATTCTGACCTTGTAATCCTGAGATTCATGCATGGCAGATAGTTAATTTACTATATATTAAGCCTTTGAAATAATACAATCTGGAAAGCAAAGGATAACACAAGGCAATGCTGCAGGGGACACACTATAATACTTTAGACATTACTATTCAGGGTTCAGATCTTAGAGCATAAAAAATTTCATATTTCATTTAGATCTCATTTTACAGCTCCACAATCTACTGTTTTGCATAATAGCTGGTTCTCAGGGCAACCTCAGTTAATTCATGCTATCAAAGCCATATTTGCTATGAAGAACCTCTACACATTATATTTCTATAACAACATACCAGAGTAAAGACAACAGTTTGTGGTATAAGTCTTTATTTTAGTAATATGACACAGTGCTTTACTACTGCATATCCTGTAGATTAATATTAGTCTGGCAAACTTTATTTATTCAGTAGACACTTAACAGACTATACCTACTGGCAGTAAACAATATACTGCTTATTTATTGCACTATATACTGCAAGACAGATCTGTACTCACCAGCCTCTCAGCACAGCCTTGACAGTCTATTGGCATGGGCCTCCACATTGCTAGGCCTCTCCGCTGCAGCTGTAGGGGTAAAAACAAACATTATGCATACCTGTCTATCACATACTCAGGCTAGAATTTGGTACAGCTATGGATGAGATACTTACTCACTACTGGAGCATTCCTTGCCTGAGCATCTTGGATCCACTGGGCCAAGAATGCTCCCTTCCTATGCTTTAGGTTGGCATAATGATGCCATACCTGCTCAACAGTTCAGGGGATTCAAATGGCACTGGTGACGTCGCGTGCTAGACAGTCCAATCCCTCCACTTTGTACTGAGAGCTCTGGTACCGGCCCTGCAGCAGTCTGTCATCATGGTGGTCTATGAGGAATCCAGCCATACCCCTTGACTCCAGAATGCCCCAATGCTGCACCAAAAGCTCGCTTCCTCTCCAACGCCAGACATGGTTCCTGCAGAGATTGGACTACAACAGGTTATGGCTGTATTCCCACCTGTGCGGTTTTAATAAGGCCATATTTCTGCCCTTTGCAGTCATTGGATCATTTTGAAAATGCTAAACTCAGCTAAGTGGTGTGCAAATCTGCTTAGCTGAGGTGATTGCTGCTTAGAATTTACTTCTAAGCAATGCTTTAACCAGCTAAACAGTGCTGATCACTACTAAGCATTGCTCAGTTTTCATTTAAAAAAATATCAGAATTGTAAATGAATTAATCATTACTGACATACTATTAAGTGTATATGATTTACTTTACATGATGTCCCTCTATGTGCTTTCATTACATTACATTATCTTGGGGTGTGACTATACTGTATGGGGCACTTGTGTATACATGGGTGATTTCATATGTTATATGCACTTACACTTCCATTTTGAGCCAGCTACACTACCCCGATTAAAAAATATCAATTACTACATAATTTAAAATAAAAAACATAATTTTAACATTGCTTTCCCATGTAAAAATAAAGGTCTTGTCTTGGTACTTGAACTGTGAACTGCTGCATGCAAAGCCTGGACTCTAACCACTAAGCGATCTCACCATTAAGGATTTTAGCTATACATTTGTATTTAGCTCCTATGAGATGTTTAAGCAATGCCGAGCAGAGGGCCATAACACGTAAACCTGCTCAGTTACACTTGAACTTAACTAAGAATGGAAAAAAAAAGAAAATTAATACAGGCACTCTAATTACAAGTATTGATACTACTTGTAAGTCATATTTGGTAATGCACTACCTGTCATTCTATCAACTGTCTAAGTCTGTATGGGCAATATCAGGACTGAAGTAACTACATAATTGCATACATTTGAGTTTCAGACTTCTAATCCTTCCCTACATGTTATGTTGATATAAACCCTGTCCGTCTATCAACTTTCAAAGTTTGTAAGGGCAATATTTATAATCTGTCCATATTTGTCCCCCATCATTTTAGGCTTTGTCCAGATTTTTGGCTCTAAGAGGTTGAGAGGTATGCCCCCCATCATTTTAGGTTTTGTCCAGATTTTTGGCTCTAAGAGGTTCAGGCATATGGTCAAAGTGCTGTTTGGCACTTTCGCAATGCAGGGGGTGCATGACAGTACCTATTACATACACCCTCCATTGCTTCCTATTTAAATTCCTTCTTTCAGTGTACATGGACACTGAAAGCAGTTAGAAAGTGCTGTATGGCACTTTGACAATGCAGGGGGCATGTGACAGCGCCTGTCACATACCCCCTGCATTGCTTCCTTTTTAACGTCCTGCTTTCAGTGTCTGCAGACACTGAAAGCAATTAGAAAGTGCCATACGGCACTTTCAGAATGCAAGGGTGTGTTGAATGTGCAAGCACTACTGAAACACATGCCCTGCACTCCTTCACTGTTCGTGTCCACACAACCATTCTCAGTAGTGCACCTTCATTAATATGTAAGGTGTGCTGCTGTTACGGCTATGCAGAAGTGGACACCATTCACTCCGTGTGAGAATAACACTATTCCTACATGGAGTTTATTGAATCCCAGGGATTGTTTTTAATTTGCATGATCACTGAAGATTTCTCAGAGCAGGCACATTATTCTACTAATTTTTTTCCAATATTTTTTCTTTTTTCAATGATTTTGATCTCTGAGCACACACACATTTGTTAATTTTTTTGTTAGTCTTTTTTCTGATGATTTTAATGTTGAACTCACTTGAAACAATTGACAGAATGTCACAACAAATATGCCATGAATAAATGTTTTTGCAGCACCCACCTCCAGCTCCATGTTCACAACCATGGAGAAAAGAAGAAAACACCACACAGTGAATGAGTGCTCATACATAAACTTCTACAGATTTGAGGATACAACCTGAAAATGGTTTTTGCCAAGCCACATGACCCCTTCTAGATTCACTTCCTAAATAGCTACTATGATCAGAAATGACACCATCATGTACAATCTATAGACATCTACACTATTTTAACAGTAATAAAGTCAAATGAGTATTTATTCAAATTATAGACCTCCCAAGTGAATTAGTGTTGACACAAAAACACACATCTACAGATTTAGATGTACAATATGATAGTGGCCATTGCCTGTCCACAAAGATTCATAGATAAGTACTAGGCTAACTGTCCTCATGGGCCATTTTTAAGCCTAGCCAGTTACCCCATGTGAGAATCAAACCCTGCCCTTTGTGTTTCTAAGGTAAGCACCTTAACCATTATGCCAGCCTCCCACCCTTTTACTCAAACTCGTTTCCCTAATAACTGTGACAGAACATGACAACATCATATACTGCCTGTACACATTTGTAGTATCAATTGTGATCCATGTGTATACTAACCTACACACAATACTTCTACAATGTCACTTAACACTACCTATATACACACTTTAAACCCTTACTCCTGCTATCACTCCTACATATTTTAGCTATACCCTGTCTATTTACTTTCTATGAACACCTCAACTAACTACACTTTCATAACCCCATGAAACAAACCTCCACACCAACACTCATCATCTCTCATAGCCACAATTACACATCCTATCCACCAAAGTATTTATCAGCTAAATGTCATAGGCTCACTCACACCACATACTACAGCCCTAGAGCTAGAAAACCCCAGAACCTAATATGTAAAGGTTTAATACTCACTCTGGCAATACAAGTCCACTCCCTAATTGATGGTGACATACACCCAAACCCTGGCCAAAATTCTACCACTACCATAAAGCCTAAAACCCCAAATTCTACTAATGCACATCTGGTCAACAGACCCTCCAACTCTCTCCTGATAGCCCATCTCAATATTTGAAGCATATACAATAAAGTTCTCACCTACACGCCCTCATGAATGTACATTCATTTGACATCCTCTGCCTCTCTGAAACATGGCTCAAGCCAACGATACAAAATACTACTGTTATTCCCCCAGGTTACAGTATCCTGAGACTTGACCGTAACTCTAAGAAAGGTGGAGAAGTAGGAATTTTATATAAATCTGAATTACAAGTCACCTCTGTTGACTCTAAACCTCCCCTAACTAGCAATGCAGAAATTCTTATCTCCAAAGTTCAACTTAACAAATGTAAATCCATTTATATAATATGTATTTACCTTCCCCCAGGCAACAATATCAATACCTTAGAGGCTATCCTAAGTTGTCTGTCCACCATCTACCCACAAGAAACCATAATTCTTGATTACTTTAATATAAACTGGATGTCTTGAACATCAGAACAGCCTTCTACGCACATCAACCTACATTGTTTTACACAAACCATTACAGCCCCCACTAGAACCAATAAACAAAATAATAATGACAGCACCCTAGATTGGATTCTCACAAACAGTCAAAACCAGTCTTACAAAGTAGGGACCCTCCCAGAAGATATAAGTGATCACTCACTCACCTTCTTCATCAGGTATAAGACTGACACCCCAAACCCAACCATATATAAGAAAATAAGGTCTCATAAAAAATTTAACCCTGACAGCTTTCAAAAAGAACTCGTAGCTTTCAACTGGTCACCTCTGAAACACTTATCATTCGATGAAGCCATTAAATACTTAAATTTTTAACCATTCTAGACTACCATGCCCCAACCCGTATTGTAAGAAGTAGGTCTAAACCAGCCACTTGGCTCTCCAAAACTACCAAACAAAAAATCCTCCATAGAAACAAACTCAGGGCTAGCTGGCGTACAACCAAAACTCTGGCAGATCAACTAAAATTTAGACAATTAAGAAACAAAACTAAAAAAAGCCATATTGTCAGATAAAAGAAACTTTTGCTGTCACCTCCAACAAACGCACCAAAATAAACCTCAAAAATTCTGGTCTGGTATCAATAAACTTTTACATCCAGGTCGCTCAATCACACCCACCCACTCAGGCTCCAATCTCCACAGCCCTAACCAAATGGCCAATTCTTTTAACACTTTCTTCACAGACACCATTCAATCTTTGGCCAATCAGCTATCCCCTGACACTGCATCTCCTTCCAATATTATCCCTAACAGCCCCCAATATTTCAATTCCAACCCGTTCCTACATCCTTTGTCTGCACCCTTATTCAGAAACTTAAACCCACCACCCTCTCTGCAGATGTACTACCTGCAGAATACCTGCAAAACACAGCCAAAGCTATAGCCTACCCCATATCCATCCTCATTAACAGAACTATTTCTGAAGGAACTATTCCATCAATCTGGAAAATCTCACATATCATCCCCATGCATAAAGATGGTAATTCCAAAAAAATTTCTAACTATAGGCCTATAGCCATATTAACCCCACTGGTAAAAATCATGGAGAAGTGCATTCATAAGCAACTATTAAACCACCTCCTAGAAAACAACCTACTAGCTACCTGCCAACATGGATTCAGACCATTTCATAGCACCTCTTCTGCTCTTCTTTCCTTCACCGATTGCATTAATAAAAATTGTAATAACGATACTCTATCCTCAGCCCTCTTCACTGATCTGTCAAAAGCCTTCGACATGGTCAGTCACCAACTACTCATAAACATACTTAAAAACTTCTCACTGGATCCACTTGCTATACAATGGTTCCAATCCTATCTAAATAACAGGCAACAGGCTGTATTATGGGAGAATAACTTGTCTTCCCATCTCTCAATTACCCTTGGTGTCCCTCAAGGCTCCATATTGGGGTCCTCTCCTCTTCTCTGTCTTTACTAATGACTTACACTCTGTATTACCTCAAGCTACCTGTATCCAATACGTGGATGATTCCACACTAATATGCTCAGCCTCTTCACTATCATAACTTCAGTCCCTAACCCAAAACGCATTTAGCACAGTAGAGAATTGGCTTATTCACCAATGTCTCATCCTGAACCCAAACAAAACAAAAATGCTACTATTCACTCCCACCCGCAGAGCCCCCTCACTGAATTTCACAGTCACATCTAGCAATGGTACAATCATATCTCCTGACTCTACTACAAAATTACTTGAGTACTAATCGATAACAACCTCACCTTCAAGCCCCATATTAACAACACTATAAAAACAGTAAACAAGAAACTAGGTTCCCTCTATAGGATCAAACCCTTTCTTACCCCACTAGCCAGGACCACCATTGCCCGGACCCACCTAATCTCATCCCTACTATATGCATCCCCTATCTATACCAAACTATGCAAAAGCAATCTGAACAAGTTGGCTAGCTCCTACAATAATATTGCCAGATTTGCAACTGGGTATACCTACAGAACTCATCATTGTAACAATCTTAATCAACTAGGATGGTTAGAATTGCCAAATCTTATTCTATTCTTAATCAACTAGGATGGTTAGAATTGCCAAATCTTATTCTATCAAACCAACTAACTATTGCCCATAAGATACTGTATCATCCTACAAATACTCCAATAGTAACTAACCTAATCACCCTCTACAATAACCTGAAGACCCAGCGCTCATCAAATAAATTAATGGTAAAGATAAGTAAAACCAACAATCTGGCTGGAGACACTTTATTCTCTAACACAGTGGGTAAAACATGGAACTCCCTCCCTACTGATCTAACCTCCTTACCTACAAATACTCTATTTAAATCTAAACGCAAACCATACCTTAAATCGCACTGGCTATGCCCCTGTGCAAACCCAGACTAACTACCTCCACTGTCTCCAGACACTAATCTTCTCATTCACACAAACTAGTTATTTATTCATTTTTACTAATATTAATGTGTGTATAACCTTTTTAAAGTTCAAATAGTCCTCGATTTCACTAACCATATATTTTGTTGTATGTACATCCATATGTGTTATGTAGCTTGGAATGTTTTTTCCTTACTCATAAGTTAAAATGTAACATACTATTATAATTTGCAAAATCTTAATAATGTACCTATGTTATTGTGATTCTATTCTGAAGTGTGGAGCTTTTCTCCCCATGTCTCCACTGAAAATTGATATATATTCAGTTGGACTAGCCCGATCAACAAATGTAAAATAAATAAATAAAATAAATTCAGTCAAATAAGTAATCAATCATGTTCAACCATTTGTGATTCAGTCAAATAAAAGGAACCAGTGAGTATTTTTTTCCTCTCTGCTGCATGGTTGTGCGACTATGAAGTCGAGGAGAGGCAGGGAAGTGTATGAAGCCCCTCAGAAGTGAAACATTTTTATGCTGTAGTCATTGTGCAGAACATTTTGCATCAACTGTGATGTGATTCAGTCAAGTTTTTATTTATGTTCATTGATCTGACATTCTCAAATAAGTATTAAAAAGACAGATCCGTATATTCGCTATGAGACACTGGACATAAGTACATCAAGTTTTCTACTCTGCTATTCAAAATGAAGACAGTTAAATACATCAACAACAATGTACATTACTTTGTAAGAATATGCAGATATGTTCAGCAAATATTTTGAACCTCATGCTAAATGTATGAAAATATACACAAAGTTTGAATACCCATGTCTATTGCTCACAGTTATTCCATATTCAGTGAAAGTGAACATCTCTGTCACCATGCCACTTGACCTGACTTGTATTCAAAGTAGCCATGGACCCTTCTACCAAACACAAATTAGATGAGGTCAGTTTTAAGAGGGAAGCAGGAGCGCAGGAAGACAAGGACAGGTACCATACCTTTGTTCCTTTGCCTGTTTTCTCCAATATATTCCCACCCCATCTTGCCTATTGCCTGTATCCCTATCGGCAGAATCTCTTTTCTCCAGTCCAGTGCTGGCTTAGTTCTCAGGAAACCTTCTGCTACTTTATGAATATAATATTCTGTATGATTATTGTTCTCTTTAAAAGGTCAACATCCAAAATCCCAGTTTCTCCCTGTTACTTGAGCTTCCAAAATCCCAGTCTCTCCCTGTTATTTGAGCTTCCCCCAGTTTCATCATCTCTTTCCATTTTAAATTATAGTTTTCTGCTTGTGCTATATATAGCAGCCTTAACTGTGCTGCTCTGAAATATGACTTCAGCTCAGGTAATCCTAACCTGCCTTGTTCGATTGGAAGAATAAGCTTATCCCACTTGACTCTTGCTGTCTTCCCCTCCCAGATAAAATCCTTCAGCTCTTTATTAATTAATATCCACAACTTTTCCTCTGGTTGATAAAAATATGCCTGACCATTGTATAAAACTAAAAGGACTGAAAGCATTTTAACTGCTTGCATCTTACCATCAATATCCATATAAACAGAGCTTCCATTTTCTCAGTTTTTGTATTATCTTTTGTTTAGTCTCTTCGCACATATCCTTGTTTTCCTGCCTCTCCTCGACTAGTTTAGACCAGTATACAGGCTTTGCTGTATTCTGGGCTGTGGTGTAATTCCTGTGTTGTCCATTGCCTTACTTGGATAGAAGGAAGTTTCTTTGCTCACCAGTGGGAGTGGGGAGCCTTGAGCAGCCTATCTGTCCCTGAAGGAGTGACCTCAGCACAAGAGCTTGTAGTAATTGGTTGTTTTGGACCATTTCCAGCTCTTTTGAAGTTCCCTGTTTAAAATCCACTTCTGAGCATTTTTTCTGGCTATACTACTGAGAAACAGCTCCTCGTGGTCCTGCAGAGTGGTCCTAGCAACAGAGAACTGAGAAAAGTGACTACTTTCCTGATTTAAGTATTTTTTGCTTTTTTTACCTAAAATACCTTCTCTTGCTTACTTTGAACAAGTTTAAACTGTTTTTTTAGCTGTTTGTTGCATTATATATTATCTGCACTTAAAGTTACATTTGGTCGAAAATTGGTCGAAAGTTTGTTTGTTTGTTTGTTAAATTTAACTGTTGAGGCTGCCCACTAAAGTGTGCTAGCCTGTGTAACTGATATATTACTGTTTCCTGCATTTCTGTGTATTTTCTATCACAAAAACAAAAAAAAACAAAAAATATATCCTTGTTTTCCCGCCTCTCCTCGACTAGTTTAGACCAGTATACAGGCTTTGCTGTATTCTGGGCTGTGGTGTAGTTCCTGAGTTATCCATTGCCTTACTTGGATAGAAGGAAGTTTCTTTGCTCACCAGTGGGAGTGGGGAGCCTTGAGCAGCCTATCTGTCCCTGAAGGAGTGACCTCAGCACAAGAGCTTGTAGTAATTGGTTTTGGACCATTTCCAGCTCTTTTGAAGTTCCCTGTTTAAAATCCACGTTTGCATGGCTTTGTACGATTGTGCACATAGCGCAGCGACGGTTAAACAAGGTTAAACTTTTTCTGGCTCCGCCAAGTCTGCTCTTCAAATTTTCCCTTAAGTAAGCTCTACTCTTGGAATTATCAGTCTACTCGCTATATTATAAGCCTAGCACTTGTTCTCAAAACCTCTCTTCTAAGTAAGCACTCTCAAACCAAAGTAAGCACTATATCCACCTACCACCCCTGTGAATACCCACTTCCCTTAAAGGCACAGCACTCCCTTATACTATTCTAGCATGTTGAGTGGTGGATCACTGGCATCCTCTCCGGTTCAGCTGGTTAATCTGGGAATCTTGAGATAATGCTACAATTGTCTCATGTACACAGACATCCCTCTCCTCCTCCCAACAAACACAAATACATGTGATAGATGCAACTATATAGCCAAACTGGAGGCTGAACTCTCTCAACTCAGGACTGGCAAGACCAGACAGGAGGAGAAGGAAACCACACACACACACAGCAAACCCAGTCCCACATAGACCTACCACAATTGCAATCCAAACACATAATAACACAAAAACATACTCGGAGGCTCTAATAAAAAACTTACCAAAACAACAGAGGCTCCCAAAGCAGACACCCAAAAATCCACCACTTCAAAACATAACACATGAAACACATACTTCAATAAAGCAGTGTGTCAAACAATCACAGCCCTTAAGGCCAAACACCATGCCTGATACACTAGTAATTGGTGACTCTATAGTCAGACACACTGACGTTCTGCTTACCAGGCTGAACAAGGAGAGGGTAACGGAGAGCTGCCTGTCGGGAGCTAGGATCCATCACATAACACATGCACTCAGGTCATTCCAAAGCAAGTACAAATATGACTCCGTCATTGTCCATGCCGGCGTTAATGACCTGAGAAGTACCTCCCTGGACTACATGAAAAGAGACATAGAGGAGCTCTCTGATTATGTAGCCCAGGCTGGTATGACCCTGACCCTGAGCAGCATCTTGCCCTCACCAAGAATGATGCCACAATACAAGGACAAGATGATCAGCTTTAATAATTGGCTCAATTACTGGTGTCATTCTAGGGGGATACAATGTCTGTCTGCTTGGGATGACATGCTGGACAAGCCACGCTGCTTCGCAAGGGACAGCTTGCAACTGTCACCACTGGGCTTCCGGATATTGGCTAAGGCTCTTGCCACCCCCATAGTGCCTTTTTTAGGCAAGGCTCAAAGGACAAACCCACTTAGAAAACAAAAATGGAAAAAAATTAAGGGTAATGCTGCTCAACGCCAGAAGTCTAAATCTCAAGATGCAGGCTCTTGAAGCACTCCTCAGTATGGAGAGCATCAATGTCTGTGCAGTAACTGAAACCTGGTTCAAGGCTCCTGAGAGCACCCCAGCTCTGCCAGGCTATACCTCGTATCATGCATTTCGGCCCCAGAACTCGGGCCGAACCACAAAGGGAAGGGGAGTGTCCATATTCATCAAGGACACCCACACCTCCAGGTTAGTGGCAACACATGAAGCATCGGAGACCATTCAGGTGCTACTAACCATAGGCAAAACTGCTATACAACTGGTAGCATGTTACAGACCACCCTCCCAATCTCAGGAACCCCATTCAGCCTTCCTGAAGACATTGGAGGATATGAATGTCTCACCTAATACCATCATATTGGGAGACTTCAACTACCCTAACATAGACTGGGTGCATTATTCTAGCCCTAACACCCTAGCCAAAAGGTTCCTGGAATTCTTTAACTCGAATGCAATGGAACAGCTAGTCACCTCTCCCACAAGGGGAGAAAATATGCTAGACCTGATCATCACAAACATGGGGACAAAATGCTCCACACCGGAAGTATACCCCTCACTAGTGAGATCTGACCACAAACTAATCACCCTGGATATTCATATCCCTCCTCCACCCCCAGCACAAAAGACTACAGTAAGAAACTTCTCAAAGGCCGACATTACACTTCTCAAGACTGAGATGGTATCCTTTAAGCCCCCTGGGCCAGAGGAAACCACATCCCACAATGCTGAATCCTTCACAAATGCTTTCTACGGACATCTCCAAGAATGCATGGATCATGCAATCCCATATAAAACCAAGACCCTCTCCACCAAGGGCAGGTGTCCTGTCTGGTGGACCCCAGCCATAAACAAACTGTATAACAAAAGAAGGAAGCTACTGCAAGACAGAGCAAAATCCCATAAAGGGAAGGCATCTCTGACCAGCACTAGCAAAAAACTATGTTCACTCATAAAAACATCCAAGGCCAACTTTGAGAGAAAAATCGCTAAGGACACTAAAGATAACCATAAGGCCTTCTTCAGCTATTTTAGAAACCTGGGCGGAAACCCTCAGATATGCTCAGAGTTAGTTCATAACAACAAAAAATACACTGAACCCACAGATATTGCCAACATACTGGCAGACAGGTTCAGTGCAAACTTCTCCCCTCCCTCACCCCCAAAAGAAGAAATAGTTATCCCAGCTGAATGTAACCTCCCTGTCATCTCAGATGTCCAGGTGAGAGCTGCTCTCAGCAAAGCTAAAAACACAGCATCTATGGGACCTGATGGTATCCCGGGTTGCGTGCTACGTAATCTCCAAGAGGAGCTAAACTCACACATAAAAATGCTGTTTAACCTTAGCCTTACTACAGGATATGTACCTGAACACTGGCATACAGCAACAGTGGTCCCACTCCATAAAGGAGGCTCCTCTACAGACCCTGGAAACTACCACCCCATAAGCTTAACCAGCCTGGTCTGCAAAGCTATGGAAAGAATCATTATGGAACTCATAAACAGAGACATCAGGGACCTACAGACACTTGATCCTACCCAGTTCGGCTTTGTAAAGGGCAGATCCTGCCTTTTGAACCTGGTTGACTTTTTTGAAACAGTCACTAGAGCCATTGATGAGGACAAAGCAGTCCATACAGCCTACCTGGACTTGGCTAAAGCCTTCGACACAATACCCCACTCAGGCATCATAGACAAGCTCAACAGCTTAAATGTAAACCCATATGTCACAAGATGGGTTGCAAACTGGCTAAAGGACAGAACCCATAAAGTCAAAATCGCTGGAGCTATGTCAGACTCAAAGCCAGTCACAAGTGGTGTCCCACAGGGCTCTGTCCTGGGACCCCTATTGTTCGGCATTTATTTCTCAGATGTGAAAGTAAACACGGGAGGGTTGTGGCTGACAAAGTTCACAGATGACTGCAAACTAGGCGCCATAGTCGATACACCAGCTGATACATGCATCCTACAGAAAGGCCTTACTGAGACAGACAACTGGTGCCGAAGTCATGGCCTTAAAATAAATGCCAAAAAATGTATAGTCATTCCCTTTGGGAAAAACAAAGTACCCACAAATTATCACATAGGCAGTAACCCATTGAGTACGGAAAAAGTAATCAGAGACCTGGGGACCCACGTTGACAGTGACCTCTCATTCGACACCCACGTTGCCAAAGTGGTTAGAAAGACCTTCTACCTTGCCCACCTTATCATGAAGGGATTCACATCCAGATCAAAGGAGGTCATTGTACCCTTATACTCCTCCCTTATCAGGCCCATGATTGAGTACAATGCCCCATTTGGTATGTACCTCACCCGGCACCTGCAGCAGCTGGAGAGACCCCAAAAGTACCTTACCAAGAGGATCAAGGGTCTCCAACATATGTCATATGCTGCCAGACTAAAGAAACTTCAGTTCTATTCAGTAGCATACCGCCTACTCAGAGGTGATCTATGCCTGACGTACAAGGCCATGTCCAATCAGGAATTGATGGACATGCTCCATCTCAAAAAATCCAAATCCATCAGAACCACGAGACCTAAAGATCTAAACCTCAGCACAAATATGAATAGGACATGCTGGAGGGACAGATTCATAACTCAGAGGCTTCCCACACTCTGGAACAGGATCCCAGTTCATGTTAGGCAGAGCCCCTCACTGACTCTCTTCAAGAGAAATCTTGACGAGTGGATGGGAGATCGTAGGTTTACCCCGGGGGTCATCTCTGTGTCACTACTAGACAGAGGACAGTAAACTAAATCTATACTTTTGTACCATTACATGGGGTGGCGAAAGCCACATACACTATGGCTAGGCTTATAAATGCCCTAGGGCAGATAGCCTAGTACTAAACTATGAAACAATGAAATATATCTTTAGTTGCCACATCAGTATCGTTTTTAATCCATACTCCTAAATACTTCATTTAATCATGTCCCCATAAATATGAATATTGCTGAACCAATTCATATGTGGGTGCATAATTTACTGCTATATGCTTTAGTTTTAATGTCATTCTTTTGTATTCCAAAAAGGTCTGAAACTGTCTTAGTATGTTCCAAAACACAGTAATATCCCTTTCTGGTTTTATCAGGTATAAAATAATGTCAACTGCAAATAAAGCCAGCTATTCTTAACTACCATACCAATTACATCCTTGAATTTCTGAGTCCCTTATTTTCTTTGTCAATGGTTCTAAATATAATGCAAATAACAAAAGGGGAGAGAAGACACCCCTGCCTGCTTTCTCTGCTCAAGCAGAGATTATCAGAGAAGACTCCGCACACTTAAATTTTCACCTCTGATCTTTCATATAGCCCCCTAATCAACCTTACAAATTTATCAGGGAATGCAAATGCTTCCATTACCCTGCTCATAAAATGCTTTCTTTGCATCAAGACTCACCAGCAACTGTGGTATTCTCTTACGTTCCGCTTCCCTCTAGAAGATCACTGTTATGTCTATGTCTATGTTGTCAAATGTTTGCCTCCTCTCCACAAAACCGCATTGATCCATATCTATCAATTTTGGCATCACTTTTGCCATTATAGACATGAACACTTTACAATCATGGTTTAGTACTGAAATGGTCCTATATGAAGCTGGATTTGATGGATTTTTACCCTCTTTAGATATTACAGCCACCACTGCTTTCTTCCAGAATGTTGGTACTTTTCCTCCTCTTAAAATACTGTTAAACAAGCCTTCCAGATCTTTAGCAGTTTCCCCCCCTAGATTCCAAACTTCTATAGGAATACCATCTATTCCTGGTGACTTTCCTGTAGATTGGTTATACATCACCATTTTTACCTCACCTCCTCCTGTCCTAACTGTTAGTAATTGAGTCTCCTCTACCTCTATCCTTGCCATATTTAATTCTTCCATAAATATTTCCATTTGTACCTTTTCTTGATTTCCATATTTCTCTGCTTTATACTGACTTTTACAGAATGTTTGAAATATTTCCAATACTTCAACATGGTCTCTTTTGATCTTCCTAGTTATAGGCTCCCTGGAAGCATTTTGTTAATGCAAATCTTGTTATTCTAGAAACTTTGTAAGTATACAAGAGAGATATTTGAAGTCTGTGCCAAATCTGTGGGCCATTTGTCTCTGCTTCTTGAGTCAGGAAGACATGGGAAGTACAATGGGTTGCACTATATGGTTTTCACAGTTGTAAGCTGAAATATACTTCTTGGTCATTATGCATTTCTTCATTCATTTGATCGGAAGTAAACATCTGTGGGTATGCAGTCATAAAAAGGGTATATAATGATGGCCATATCTTTGCATATGCATAAATACTTAGTTCTTGCATCCCTGTGTAGTTATGGTGTAAAGGAATTGATTTTAGAAAACAGGAGCATCATCCTATGAGTCATGTTCTCAAAGTATGACTATTTTTTATTGTCTTGTTGACGGTGGTTATTTTTTGGCTGAATCGACTGGACAGCATGAAGTCTACAAGATAAGTTTAATGTTATTAACTATGACTGAAGTTTTAATTTAGCTTGGCATCTGGATGTGAAATGCACTGTACTGGGCTACAGCAGTTTGTCTGGTACTTGGTGCAGATGAGTAAAGCTATCAGCTGTTAATGAGCTGCTTCATATAGTGCAAGATTTGACTGCCTCAGCCTTTACTTGCCTACTATTTGACAGTCACTTCAGAGTCCTCCTGATCTGCCACTGAAAAGTGATGTGCGTCCTGTGAGCTGTATCAAGCTGTTAACAAACATGTTACACATTTATAGTTTGAAGTCCTACACCCTTCATATAGCTGATAATTAGTGCTTCACAGTATGCTGTTTTATTATGAATCCCAGCAAGTCTTTTGTAATTTTATTGGTTTCCAGATGCATTTCCAATAAATGTGAGTTTCAATGGAGAAGTTTACTGCATTGGAAATTGACTTAGCAAAGTGTTTTAATCTTCAAATGGCTTCTTTTTTCCAAATGTGTGATCACTGTAAAAGTAAAGTAGGAAACAGTACGTACACTTTCAGCTTTGAACATTTTTTATAGTAACTGGTGAAAGGCAGCCATATAACAGGGTACTGGTATGGCTGGGAGGTATATCTAAAACCCTGCCTAAGACCCCATTTTTGAACATGAACCAACTCTGTTGAAAAGGGTGAATGGGCTAACCCATCTAGTAGGTTAATAGCCATAAACAGATGATATGGAAAACAAAATGTAGGTGTAATGCAGCTGATGAGAGCACTCCAAAAGCAAAAGTAGTTTAGAAGGGATTGAGGGAGCTATGGGAGATCATACAGAGAAAGTACCATCTAGATCATGGCTATTTTACTTTATCTGGGAATGGGGGGAGGGAGAAAGGTAGGTTACATCATTAGCAAAAACATTATTGGCAAATAAACAGAACTCATCAAAGCCTTGTTTTGTTATGTGAATTCTGGAAAAAAAGAGGAAAGGAAAAATGTGGCTAGCCAGAATGCTAATGAAGTTACAATGAGGAATGGGGAGCAGAGAGCTTGAGGGAGCAAGGGTAGGCAGATAGAACCTATCAGTATACTTTTGTAGCAGATTAAAGGCCAGACAAATGAGAGTAAGCAACGAACAATGGAAAATGAGGTAATATTGGAAATAAAAGGTAAAAGCAGAGACATCGTGAGAGAGCTCTCATTATAAATTTGTAGGATATGAGCACATTTTTATCCCAAGACAGAATGGCCTCCTATAAGGTGCTATTACTGTCTCTCACAGTATAAGGAGATTTGAAGGTGGAGTGAGGAGATTAAGTGTGGGGAAGATGTTTAGGGGGAATTGCTTATCTCATTTGATCTATTTTAATTTTAGTTAGCTTTTGTTTAGTGGGTTTATCCAACTGAGTGTAGCAAAAACACTTTTCTCCAGAGACCCAGGAAGAAAAGCTCCAATATATTAAAAATTTTAACAGACATTCAGTAATACAGATACCAACAATTACACATTTTTTCTAATAAAAAGACGCAACCATTACTGTATAAAACATACTTTTTCATTAGCAGAAAATGTTAATACTGTAGTTAAGAGGTGGGGTATAAAGCAGGTTCATAAAGATTATATCAGAAGTAGAAAGGTGGAGGCATGAGTAGTGTGACAAAGCAATATATGTATGTGTGTGTGTGTGTGTGTGTGTGTGTGTGTGTGTGTGTGTGTGTGTGTGTGTGTGTGTATATATATCTATATATCTGTATCTATATATATATATATATATATATATATATATATATATATATATATATATATATATATATATATATATATATATATATATATATATATAAGAGAAAGACACAGATATACATATATATATATATATATATATATATATATATATATATATATATGTATATCTATAGGTCCCCTACGAAATCCCAAATGCACAGAATCCTAACACCCAAAATACCGAGACGAAAAGCCTGAAATCCCACATTATCAAAACGTTGAAAGCACAAAATTCAAAATCGCGAAACTAATGCATACATACAGCACAAACACAAATATACACACACCCACCCCCCATAACCAAACAAACCACCCTACACTAAAGATAAGCAGGGGGCTTCGCCCCTGCACCCCCCATATGGGGGGCTGTGCCCCCCACACACCCCTACTTTATTATTCTAACTCCGAGATTGCACAAACATATACACAAGGCAAACTCACACCCACACATTACAGTCTCTCTCACACACACACACACACACACACACACACACACACACACGCACACACACACACACACACACACACACACACACACACACACACACACCACAGTTACAATGCACACTTACACACACTAAAAGCCCCTCACAAACACACTTACACACACATACATACCTGAACCGCAACACCAGAAGCGCTAACTTAAAATCCCTTAACATCGAGATTTTGAATTTCGCGCTTCTGGTCTTTCGGTAATGTGGGGTTTCAGGCTTTTCATCTCTGTATTTTGGGCATTGGGATTCTGTGCATTCGGGATTTTGTAGGGGACCTATATATATATATATATATATATATATATATATATATATATATATATATATATATATATGTGTAGAGAGAGAGAGAGAGAGAGAGGGAAAATCTCTGGGAGATGCTAGTAAAGCTATTCAAATATTGGTGAAGACTGGTTGTAGGGCATAGGAATCTTAAGACATGGATTTAAGAGATAGCAAGCTAAAAAGAACACTGGCATTTATCCTGTAGGTATACAAGAGCAGATTTGTCATGGAATAGGTGAAGTTTTAGTTGTATTTTAAATAAGTTTACATTCCGAATGGACTTCATTGGTAGTGGGATGTTCTTCCATAGTTTAGCTACTGTATTTGAATGTAGAGTCTCATCGGCAGTATTAAATGATTTGGTTGCAGCAATTAGTGCTTTTTCACTACAGCTTAAAATTTTATTGAGAAAGTAATGCTGTATTACATTAAGGGCTAGGCAATTTTCTGGCTTATAGAGAAGTCTGTATTTTAGTTGGCTGCGAATGAGCTAGGTGATGTGGCGGTTCTAACAAGTTTGGTTCTCTGAGAGCTAGGAAGTGGTGCATTCTACTGTTGTAGTTTACTGCAAATGTATCTATTTTATAACACTGTCCAAGCTTGGGCAGTTGTGAGATTTGAAGTTTAGTGAAGATTGAGGAAGCATACAAGAGAGAGATGGCAGTAAGAAATTAATGGTTATAGATCCTCTGGCTATGTCAGTGAGGTAGGTTTCTACTCTGTATAATATACTTAGTTTTTGATCTTTTTAACCTTATGTGATGCGTGGTGGCTTTATTTCATCTGGTCATCTATGACCTAATAATTGCATGGTTTACTTGTTCTATCATGATGTTATTGGTAGAGGCGGTAGTGAAATGATTTTGGTTGATATGTATTTTGGGGTAAAGACCAATATTTTTTTTAGGGTTTAGAAGTAGTTGCATATTATTTAGCCATGTTTTTGGCAGAGCAGATTAGAGTAAAATCAGTGTATTGAACAAAAATAGCATTTGCTGTAGTGGAGTGGAGATCATTGATGAATATGCTGAAAAGTAAGGAGCCCATCACAGTTCCCTGTGGGATACCAATACTTGCTGAGAAGAAGGTGGAAATAATTTTTCTATGTCACTTGATTGTGCTCTGTTTGAGAGGCAGCTATGGGACCACTGCAGTGAAGTCAGTGATCCCTAAGGATGACAATTTATGTAAGAGTTTCTAATGGGAGACAGTATCAAAAGCTTTTGACAAATCCAGGAAAATGGTTGAGGCTAGGCTTTCAGCATTTCTGTAGGTGTTGACAGTATTAAATTTCATCAAAACAGAAGTTGTACATTGATGGCAAAACAGAAGTTGCGCTGTGAAGGACAGAACCATGTTGGGTGTAACACAGAAGATGGTTATCTATTGGATAGTTGACTAGTTGCATATGGATACATTTTTCTAATATTTTTGATAGGGGAGATAAAATGGCAATCGGCCTGTAGTTTGAAATATATGTATTGATTCCACCCTTTTGCAGTGGAATAAAGTTTTTTTTTTCCATAGCAAGGGACTCTTTTTAGATATAGATAGATTTATCAGAATTGAAACAGGATGTGCAATAACCTCATCTGCTTTTAAGACATTTGCCAGTTAGATTTTCAGGGGCAGTTGTAGCAGGCTTTAATTTTTTTTAAGTACTTTTGTTGGCATCTGTGGGGACTGGTTAAAAGGAGAAATGCTGAAGGATGTTATTTGATTGAGGAGGGACCTCAAGAACTTGATTAGCTACCTGGCTGGTTAATAACTGTACTGCCTGTATAAAGGGAGGATTGAAGTGGTTGGCTATGGTATTTGGTTTTGCATTTTTGTCACTTGTCCTGGATTTAACAGTTTATTGATTGAGGCCCAGAAGAGTTACAGATTATTAGTGTGTGTTTTTGATTACTGCGGTGGTGGTGCTGCGGTAGCATTGTCGCCTCACGGTTAGACGTTGCCCGTTCAATTCTCAGTTAGAGCATCTTCTGTGTGTCGACATGCGTGAATGGGCATTCCTTCGTTGAAGGTTGTGCGTTAGGCCCGGCAAGCCAGCACGTAAAAATCTACTGCCAATCATTAGCGGACCGGAGTTCTGCTGTGGCGACCCCTAACCGGGAAAAGCCGAAAGACACAAACAAAGTGTGTGTTTTTGATTGATTGAGTAACAGATTTCTTATCTTTGGTGATTACGTTTTTTTTTTTTTTTTTTTTGAGGGGTTCTTAGTTGATCAATATGCTAGCAAAGTACAAGCTGTTTTATTGTTTGTCAAGACCTTCCATGCTTTGTCTCCATTTCATAAATGTAGTTGTTTGGAATAGCCATGAGGCAGGGTTGCCTTTAACTCTTTGCATTCTTTTGGAGGGGTGTGCTAATGTGTTCAGAGCACCTAGGAAGGGTGAGACTGACTCCCATTAAGGAGGTGATGTGTATTAATAAAAGTGTCTTCATGTAAAGTAGTAAGTTTTCTTACCAGGCAGTAATGATGTGTTTTGGACTGTTGCTTTGGTTCCTTATGATGTAAATTGGTAAGTGATCACTTAGGTTGTCTAGAGTTCCATGGGATGATATTTTATTTCAAGAGGATCTTGAGATATAGCTGTGGGTTGTCTGACTCGCAGTGGCTTTGTTATATCTAGATGGCATGGGTATAAGGATGGGAAAGCTTGTACAGATGTATAATACTGATTTGGATTTTCAACTTGTATGGTTTTCAGATCTACATCACCCCACAATATGGTTTCATGAGGGATTTTTGAAATGGTCCAGCAGGGAATATCTTTGTGTTTTAGTAATCTATACACCTGGGGGTATGTATATACACACATGAGACAGACTGTCTTAGGAGCGTTTAGTTTTAGCATGGTTACTATGATTTTTGAGTTAGAAAAAAGTCGGCAGGGTGTGGGGGAAAAGGGTGATCTAGTGTGTGTGTGTGTGTGTGTGTGTGTGTGTGTGTGTGTGTGTGTGTGTGTGTGTGTGTGTGTGTGTGTGTGTGTGTGTGTGTGTGTGTGTGTGTGTGTGTGTGTGTGTGTGTGTGTGTGTGTTTGATAACAGTGACATCACCAGCTTTTTAGTTTACTCTGTCTAATATGATAATATATTATAGCCTGGTGGAGCAATTTCTTCATTTTTTTTGTTTTTGCAACAGCCTAGTTTGTTTTGCAACAAAGATGCCCGGAGTGCACAGTGCTATCCATGTACACACTTCAGGGATTTTGTTATAAATACATTTGTAAGTTGGTATGGTGGGACTGTAGATGAGGTGATCTCAATAAAGAAGCTAATGTGGATATACCATCAGGTTCCTGAATATATTCAATCTTGCTCAAACATCTGAAGTTTTTTTTTTTTCCTTTTACTGCTGCAGTGGGTATTGAAGTGCACAACAGATGTATGCATGTCATTTATTGTGCATGTATCTGTCTGTATCTGACAGTGGTTAGGATCAATGCTTCACAGTGCTTGTTTCTACACTTCCCGGCTGATGTGCCTTTCCTACATGTCCTCGTTTTGCCTAGTTATTCAATTGCCTCCCATATACCAAAAGTCTTCCCATAAGTGAATCATCAGTCCTCCAAATTGGCCAAAACTTCACGTGCCATGTGTGAGCGAGTATTTCATGTCACTGATACAAAAGTGCCATATTAATACTTAATTTCATTACATTTCACTCACCAAATGCCAAAATAGGCAATGGCTTCCCTGGTAAGCTGGTTAAAATATTTAAATGTCTGTCTCTCTCTCTCTCTCTATAGATATATTTATTTCACACACACATACATATACAGGTCTCACTCTATATATCAGTCTCTATATAGGTACATGTATAAGCATATATAAGCACGCACACACACACACACACATATATATATATATATATATATATATATATATATATATATACATATATATTTTACACACACTCACACAGGGCAGCACAGTGGTGCAGAGGATAGTGTTGTCACCTCACAGCAAGAGGTTTCCTGATTAAATTCTCAGCTGGGGTGTCTTCTGTACAGAGTCTGCATGTCCTCTCTGTGTTTGTGTGGGTTTCATCCAGTGTTCCAATTTCCTCCCACATTCCAAAGACATGCAGTAGGTGGACTGGACACTAAATTGGCCATAGGTGTGAGTGCGTAGTGTGTAAGAATTACCGTGGAATGTCTAGCCACCCAGTGGTATAAGCCTTGGCTCTAGATGATTGTCACTGTTTAAGTGACACCTTGACTCCATGTGCAAAATTGGGAAAATGGGTTATAGATGGATGTTGCACACATACATATCTATACATCTTATACCTATATATGTACCCTACTAAAAGGTCAAATGCTTAAAACAGCAAACTACAGAAAATCAAACTGGGAATAATGAAAACCCAGATCAAACAGGACAGGGCTTTTAATGTGCAGGATCACAGCACAGTGGGGCTCAGAGTGTGGTGCAATCTCAGAATTTGTATATATTATTGGCAGGGTATGAGGGTGCAGCTTGCATGTCTCCTGTCTCATTCGAGGATCCAAGTGTTCAATCTTCCTGGCTCAGTGTGGTTTGCTCTTTTCATATTTGATGTATATCTATTTATATATATATATATATATATATATATATATATATATATATATATATATATATATATATATATATATATATATGGGTTCCCTTCAAAAGCTCGAAATACTGAAATCTCGAATTTCAGTATTTAGAGCCCAAGAAGCCGAATCCACACAACAGCAAAAGTTTAGAAGCATGAAATTCAAAACCTTGAATACCAGAGATTTTGAATGTTGCGCTTCTAAACTTCTGCTGTGGTCATGTATTCAGGTAAGTGTGTGTGCGTGTGTGTGTGTTTGTTAAGGAGTTTGGGTAGGGGCTGTGGTGTGTGTCAGTATGTTTTGTTGCTGTGATGTGTGTGTGCAAGGAAAATGTAGCTTGTGTGGTGGTGTTTTGTGTGTGTTTGTATGTAGTGCGACCTCGGAGTGAGAATATTTAAGTAGGGGGGTGTGGGGGGTGCAGGGGTGCTTGCCCCCCTGCTTTCATGTAGTAGACAGATTGTGTGTGTTTGTGTGGAGGATGGTGTGTGTGTTTAGTAGTACCACAAAATTCAAAACCTCCAATATTCGAGGTTTTGAATTTTGTGGTTTTCACTTTTCGTTGTTATGTGGATTCGGCTTCTTGAGCTCGGGATACTGAAATTCAAGATTTCAATATCTCAAGCTTTTGAAGTGAATCCATATATATATATATATATATATATATATATATAGTTTCACTTCACAGTGCCGAAATGCTAAAATATCGAATTTCAGCACTTCAACAGTATAAAGTCGAAACCATTAAAACACTGACACCTCACAACCACAAAATCACAACATCGAACACACACCATACAGTACACAACACACAAACCATAACACCCACACCACAAAACACTGAAAACAACACAACACCACACAGACACACATCTACACTACACATATGTAGTGGGGCAAGCCGCCCTACACCCCCTACACCCCCCTACTTATATATACTAACTCCAAGATAGCAAAAACAGAAAAAAAAAAAAAAATCACACACAGCCAACACACACACTCATACCCCCACCTCCCTACCCTGACCCACTCATACAAGTTACAAAAATACTCACGCACACTCACTCACCTTAAACTGCTGACACCATCCCAGCAGAACACTTCCGTACGATAACAAAAATGCATAAGCGCGAATTCGACAGTCCTACTCATGATTATGCACTTTTGTTATTTAGAGGTTTCGGCTTCATGGACACGAATTGCTGAAATTTGATATTTCAGCAATTTGCATTTATGAAGTGAAATCATATATATATATATATATATATATATATATATATATATATATATATATGTGTGTGTGTGTGTGTGTGTATATGGATCTAGGACTTTTGAACAAAAGTTCAAAAGCCTGAATCCATTACCACCAAACACACTTTAACAAAAGTGCTTTCATCGACAAAGCACTTTCATTAAAGTATGTAAAAAAAAAAAACACAAAATCTACTTGAATGCAGGGGGTCAAGTCCCCCTGCACCCCCCACACCCCCCTACTTTAATATCCTCACTCTTAGGTCGCACTACAGTGGGGAAAATGGAATTTTCCCTTACTGCACCATAGTGTGACCGGAACAACAAGCATACTTACACGAAAGTGCTGCTTCGGTGAACAGCACTTTCGCACAGGTATGCTCACCAAATTGGGATTCAATGAAAGATGCAGTCGAGCATCTGTATGGATCCTATATATATATATATATATATATATATATATATATATATATATATATATATATATATATATATATATATATATATATATATATATATATAAATGCATACCCACATACAAACTTTAAAATCCTGTAAAGAGGAGGGGGAAAACGTTAAATTGAGTGATACATATTACAATGTGCGATAGTTGAGAGGTATGTACCTAGCAGATCTACTTCAGATGATTTCAAAACCATATGACTGATGTTTTAAAAAGTTCAACAACCACCTAACAGGACAAAATTTTTTGCAGTGGTGCAAGCGCCCCACACAACCCCACTCCCCCTGTTAATTATAGATACCTACTCAGAAGTCGCACTACATTAAAGAAAAGTGCACATTCCTCAGTCTTCTTTGTATTGCAGTCTTAGCACAAACAGTTTGACTTTTTAAAATGATCATATGCTGTTAATATGAGTTTCAACATTTTAAAAAAGTCAGCCATCTGAATTAGACCTATATCTAGAAGTAAGCAGAAGTACCTCAATGTTCAAAGGAATCTTTACCCTTCCTAAAACACCCAAATAGTATAGCCTAATATCATATTTGCCCTCACACTTTGCTTTTCATTGCTCTGAAATTTAGTGATAGATAAACATGATCCCTTTCATATATTTTCTTCTCACTAGTTCGTTTTATTTTTATTTTAGTATTCTTTTTTAACTGGGTAGGTGGACTGGTCCTATAACTGATATTGCTATGACTCAAGTACAAAATAAATTTACAACTGAGAATTTTTCAGTGGTAAAATAAATTCCAAACGGAAATAAATGCTACATTCTTTCAAGAGAACATTTCTCAGAAATATAGGCTCACCATTTAACAAAAATCCAAAAATGGTGTGCAGTTGTGACTTTAGAGAGAACATTTACACATCTTGAATACTTGTCATGGTGCATTACCAATGTGACATTCCCTCTCTGGGCCAGTAATTAAAGAGCCTTAATCCTCACCACTGACAATGGAGAGGGACATTCACTTGTAACAAAAATAGATATACACAGTATTTCCAGATGCAGATCTCTGCATCAAGCACAATTTCCCTTAACAGCACACAGGGAACACAATTAGTCTGGGGTCTGGGTCTTTCTCACCCTCTCCAGGTCTCCAGCAACATTCCCCCACTGGCACAGCTGTAGAGCTATGTCATCAGCTGAGTGTCCAAGCTAAGTCCTCCAGCACCCTCTCTGTGAATCCAGTGCTTAGTGTCCCTGCTCAAGCATCTGACACACACACTATTGGAGATCTGATTTACACACACACACATGGGAAAGGCTGGCACAGATTTACTAGCTATGCCTCCTTTGGCCCAGACTATAAGGCAGTTACACTGCCACCAGACACTCCAAATCCAGCTACTCTAAGGCTCTTGCAAAGGTACCAAATTATACTGAGTGAAATTAATATTAATACCAATGATAGTGTTTAACCAATGCAGTAAGGCTTTCAGGAGTGGCCACAGAGTCACCAAATAGATATAAGTACTGTTGAAGATTAAAATATTCTCTAAAGGACAAGGCATAAGGAAATGTTTAAATATATGTAATAATAAATAAAAGAAAAAGAAAATACTAATATCTAGTTACAATGAACACCACAGTTTCAATCACAGGAAATATTAAAAATAACACAGATGGACAGGTTCACACAGTTGTAGACAAACAATACTTAGCTAATCTCACTATATTTTCCTGACTTATCTCAGAGAGTTACTATTCCCTGGTCACTTACTAGAGCAAGGCAAGATGAAGTAGGTGAGTAACCCTTCAATCTCAGGTTCTAAAACAGGCTGCTCTGAGACTTCAGTCTCACCTAGAATGAAACATTTTTAATGATGGATTACAGAATGACATCACATACACCTGGACATCTGACTTCTGGTTCCCATGCAGCCCCCAATTGCTAGAAGCTGCCAGGATTTAGCACCTAGGTATCAATAACACACGCACACACACACACACACACACACACACACACACACACACACACACACACACACACACAAACACAGCCTTGCTAAGATCTGCTGTAGCTCCTGAAAGTCTTAAACCGTTTCAAGCTTCCACCCTTCCAGAGTAGCAATTAGTTTACCCCAATGACAATGCAGAAAGCCTCCTAGTACAGACTTTGTGTCTCTGGCTGCAGTGAGAACTGTAAGACAACGTCTTTATGGCCTAGGCACAGTAATATGTTTTACTATTTTCCAAAGTCAGGTGGATTGAGATTAACCTCTTCTCTTCCAGTATTCTTTGTCACAATATATACATTTAAACAGTTACAATAATGCATGTATATTTCTTTTTTTGTCCAGCAGGGCACACTGTTACTATATTTTTAACATAAGCAACTTTAGAAATACATTTTCAACACATGCATCTGAATAAATCAGTTTAATATTCAAACAACATTTTATTTATTTTATTTTACATTATTTACCAAATTCCATCTAACTGTACTGGCATATGTTATATATCCACTGCCCTACTTCTCCTGGCATAGCTGGCAATACCTTGCATTGTTACAACCAAATCACCCGTAAGCATGCACAGTTGAGAAAATACAAGAGAATGAACATAGATATACTATGCTACCTGAGTACACTATAATTGTACTTGCATAATATAATCAAAGCTCATGGCAGGCATAAATACATAGATTTATATATCAATATTAAATTAGACTATGTAAATACAATTTTAGACAAAAAGACTGTAGATCACCACCTTTGTAGGTTTTAGTTTCATAGGTTACTGGCCTGTCAGGAGACATTTATGTAATGCATTGTTGCAGTCTGTAGCAAATATTTACATATTTACATTGTATTCAGTGTTTTGTGGAATTAGCATGCAGCAAAGGTTCTTCCCTAAATGTACATTTAAAAAAGAGGAGTATTTAAAATGAGCTTTTATCTATGAAACATGAGTAAGATGTTTCGTTTAAAATCAGTAGTTCTTCCCTAAGCATTTTATCTGCAATTTTCTGAAGTTAAACGGCAAATGATTCCAGAAAGATAGAACTATTTTTAAGAAGCTAAACTTGAAACATACTCCATGTTTTGCTTAAGTGAATCGTTTCATGACATGGGCAGCAGTGTAGGTTAGTCTGCAAGCACATCTGAAGAAAATCTACCAAGCATGCTCAAAACAGAAAGGCAAGCAGAGTATTGCATTTAAACAAACAATTACATTTAGTCCTCCAGGGGTCTTGGACTGTAATACTGTCATTCTTTATTATAAGTTTTTTTTTTAACAAAATTGATTTTGTTTTTGAGATTTCATTTTCTTCAGGCTTTATCTATTCAGCTGGACAAATCTGTGAAAAAATCTGATTAAGTAAACAAAGCACAGATGCCTTGCTAAATGTGTCAGGAACAGAATGTAAGAGCAGTTGAGAGTCTATTATGTGTTGAGGTTGCAGGATGAAAAGCATTCAGAAAGAGAATGCAATATGGATTTACTACTGAAATGAACAGAAACAGCACTGTGACATGAAAAGCAAGCTATATTTGCCTTGCAGAGAAGTACATTTAACAATTTAATTTTTCCAAGAAAATTGTGTGCAGTCACTTGAAGCAACAGAAATTCAGCACCATACAATAAAATATCAATTGTTATCCTTTATATGTAACCACTTTAAAATCTTCATGGTGTTGGAATTGTTTGGTAGTCTGGGTAAATAGTTCCTTAAAAAATATAAAAATTAAAGTCAAATTTTCTGAGCTTTCAAATAATACAATTCCAGATTACATAATTAGAAGCACAGGCTAATAATGGGGCAGTGCTGAAGCTGCTGTTGCAAAGGATTACATACTGTGTATATCACACCTACTGCTGATTTTATAGTGATGAAATCATTGATTTCAAAGTTGAACAAGTGTTGCAGCACAGGTCTGACTAAAGCATTCTTACATACATGTGGGCAGATACATCTTATAGAGATATGCAGGTAATATTTTGGTTGCCTCCTGCCTCTTGACACATCTACTCATTGCTTATTATCCAGCCATTCTAGTATTTAAGAACCATCAGTCATTCATTTATTGCATACTTTTTTAAAAGGAGCTTGTACTGTTTTGCAGTTTCCAAAAAGGTAAAGCAAAAAGCTGCATTGGTTTATTGGGTTAGAGGTTGAAGGCGTTCCTTATTATCTAAAGTTATACAACAGGACTCAAATCTAATAAAATATATACACATACACTAAGTATATACCAGCACATAGTTCCAGTAAACAGAATATGAATAAAACACGTAGGACACATACTTATACATTCTAAAAACTTTAAAAACAAAAACATTTTTACAATGTCAATAATAAATCCTGTAATATAGTTATATAATTTTATATACACAGGCATGTATTGGCAGACACACAAGTATGTATTCAACAATTTAACCATAAAATGCACACACATACATAAGCCACAACTCTTCATAAAGCTGAAACAGTTAAGAACTACTTTTTTGTTACATTTTGTTTTTCTGTTTAGGATGACCATCATTAATTTGTGTGTGGGGAGGATTAAGTGTGGCATTGTTTCAACTTGTAGTGGTTAAGTTATCTGGGCAAAGTCAGCAATTAAATGATTTTTGTACAATGAGGACGCAGCAAGACTTTTACTGATTTAGAAATGAGATAAACCACTAGACAAACAGAAGACTCTAAAGCAAGAAGTGTTTTTTTAAGGTTTATATACATTGTTTGTAGAAAGGTATAGTCACTGTGAAATTTACTTGACATAAACATAAGAACATACATTTTTTCACTAAAACTTTCTTGTGGATCAAGAACAGTTTGTGAAATACAGGAACAGAGATATGAAATTGGACAATTTAGCATTGTGAACATGTCCTTTCTAAAAAAGGAATGTTGTTAATGAAGTCCCAAAAACTCCATTTTCAAAAGACATCACTCAGATCCCATTAAAATGGTCAATAATTTGACCTCTTCATAGAATGCAGCTCAAACAGTATAATTGATAATGCTTGAATGCTATAAAAAACTGCCAGTATTTGGAAGTAGGGACTAAAAGGTACTAGAAACCAAAAGTACTGACTAGCAAATCATGAAGCAATTAACAGATTAGGACTTGTACTAATAAAATTAATATAATTATATATTCAGATCTGCAAGATTAGCTTTTATCTGGGCCATTATACCAGCACTGTGAAGAAACAAACTGTAAAATATTAATGGAACATAGTTCAATAAAATGGACCCTTTCACAAAGATAACAAGGTACTCAAAGTGTGTAAAGGTAAGTTATTGCTTAAAATGATGCAGTAACAATGCAAAGAAGCTAAAAGCTCAGTGAAACAACTGACACAGAGTGGTTCATCAACTGGATTATCTCAGGATGCATCCCATGTCTTAGCAGCAGGTGGTACAGACCACACACAGGTAGGACAAACCAAGAATACTTTAGGACAGCAGCAGTCAAACTGGCTGGCAAATTCAACTGCATCAGGTCCTACACCCTCTTCACTTACCTCAAGATATACACCACCGTAGTAGCAAACACTGAATACAACAAAACACAAGTGTTCACTATTACATGATCAGTTATCTGGGGTATTCAGATTTTAAACTGATCATTGTTCTTACAGTAGCAAACTTCAGTAATACAAATTGGGACATAACAGACACATTCAATATCCCTGTCTGAATCACATTCAGTGTCACTTCCTTTCACAAATGGAACCAAGAGTTTTCAACTCTTTCAGGTTCTGTGACACGTGCCTCTCTACCTGGAGACAAGGTTTGTCCACAAGCATCTGTGTCTTCCTGCAGTAGAGCTTATGTTCACATTTAGCTACGTATTTAGTAGACTTGACATTTCTATAAGAAATTCTGTGGTATATAGATGTAGGTCTCTCATTAATGTCATTTCTTGCTACCTCCTGGCTAGAAATTACCACTCATCCAAGTAGGACCATCTATGAAGTATTTACAACTGAGATTAAGAGTTTAAGATCTAAAGAATGCACATTGCACACTAAGATTACCATTCTTGGCGAAAAGTACAAACATCTTTTGAATGAAAACAACTGGAACACAGGGAGATCTATGCCTGGCATATAGGGCATTATCAGAACCCACTCTGATGGAACTCCTGCATATCCACAAAACAAACAGCACCAGAATTACCCGTTCTAAAGACTTAAACCTTAACTGTGATATAAATAGTCCTGCTAGAGAGATAGGTATGTATCCCAGTGACTACAGCGTCTATGGAACAGGCTCCCTATCCATGTGAAACAGAGTTTCTCCCTAACACAATTCAACTGCAACTTGGAAAATTGGATGGGAAACCGGAAATTCATCCCTGGTTTGGCACCTATGTCTCTAATGGACACAGGTAACTTGTAAATGGTTCATCTCCCAAACCCCTGCTCACACTTATCAAGGGTATCAGAACTTGTCAGAAATTTGGGATGCATGGCTAGGCTTAAAAAGACCCTTGTGTTCATTAGTCTAGTAAACACCAATGCACCTATGAACCTATGAAGAAAGGCAGGACAGGCCTAAAGGAAGCTTGAAGCAAATATAGTATAGCAGTGATTCACAGGAAATAATCATTGACTGGGCATAGGTTTATTGTAGGGATGCAGTAAACCCTTTTGAAAACAGAACTAGCCAAGTTCAAGCTATGTCAGTGCCAGCGGAACCTCAGTGCCTATAGCATGAGGCATACAGTCACAAACTGGGAATGAATAAAAGGAGACACAGTGGTACAGAAATAAATTGCCTGTGACATATTTCTTGTTAATCACAGACAACTAAAATATGGGAACCTTAGAGCTTTTAATCAGCTGCAGGAACACTGTATATGTGGAATGAGAGGGAGGGAGGAAATAAACCATAAAGCAAAAACAACTCTAGAAGCATCTTGTCCATGATATTTATATATATGCATGTGTGGGCTCAGTATGCTTCAGAATGACTTAAAACTTTTATTTTATATCAGAAAGTATAACTCAAAAATACTAAAAAAAATTTTTGATGAATGAGTAATCTCACGCGTTACTTTCGTTTCTATAAACTTACTCCAAGGTCACAACAGTGGGGAAAAAAGAAAATCACACTGCAGTCCACTACAGGCTAAAAAATGTCAATACAGTTTCTTTAAACAGTGATCTAAAGAGAGCATTAAAGCATCAACACAACTACTCTCATTGTAGTGCACGATACCTGGACGCACTTTCACACAGGGGAGAAGAGAAATTCCAGTAGAACATCAAAGATACTCCCTAGGATTCAATAAACTCCATGCAGGAATAGTGCTATTCCTGCACTGAGTGAACCATGTCTGTTTCTGCATAGCTTTAACAGCAGCGTACCTTGCATATTTATGAAGGCGCGCTATTGCTAAGGCTAAGTGGACACGAAAACTACTGAGTGCAGGGGGCATGTTTAAGTAGTGCATGCACATCTAACATGGCCCCTGCACTCTGAAAGTGCCATATGGCAGTTTTTAAATGGTTTTCAGTATCCACAGACACTGAAAGCAAATAAAATAGCAAAACAGTGTTCATGGACACTGAAATAGCTAGGCGATCAATAAATAAATGCAGGGGGTTCGTGACAGGTACTGTCACACACACCCTGCATTTTCAAAGTGCTGTACTGCACTTTCCAAGTGTGTTTAGTGTCTGCAGACACTGAAAGCAGAAATGTTAGATAGGAAGCAATGCAGGGGATGTGTGACAGGTACTGTCACACACCACCTGCATTGTCAAAGTGCCATATGGCAGTTTCCAAGTGCTTTCAGTGTCCACGGACACTGAAAGCAGGAAGTTTAGATAGGAAGCAAAGCGAGATGGGGTGAGACAGGTACTGTCACACACCCCCTGCATTGCTAACATGCCATATGGCCATACCACTCAATTGTACAGGTTTCTGCATAATGTTCAGATGCCCACCTCACATACCTCTCAACCTCTTAGAGCAAGAAATCTGGACAAAGCCATAAATAATGGGGGGACAAAGTTCCAAACATAGGGACAATCTTTAAATATTGCTCATACAAACTCAGAAAGTGGATAGGATAACAGGTTTTGCAATAGCATGGATTTCTTGAAGGGTATGAAGTCAGAAACTCAAATTCTGTCATTATTTTCTGATGTAAACCCTGAGAGTGATTTGCCAATGATTTACTAGAAAACCACAATCATATGATAAATGAACCAAAAGTATGAGGAAAAATCTGAATGTTCTGCACACATCTGTACAGTTGAGAGGTATGCTGCATCATATTTTTGGTGTGTTCCCCCAAATATCTGTCCCTACTTGGCAAATAGCAGAGGATTTGAGTCATTAAATAATGACAAACATTTGAGTTTAAGACTCCACATCTGTCTGAAAAGTCATGCTAATGCAAAACCTATTATTCTATCAACTTTCTAAATTTGTAAGAGCAATATTTAAAATCTGTCCCTATGTGTACCCTTACAACTGCCCTTACTGTGATTGACAATAAATAAAGTGGTTTTATTCGCTCCCATTTTTTCATTCTAAGGTATGTTTAAGCATAGCTGAGTGGGTTTGCACATTTGGACCCACTGCTCAGCATTGCTTAAACATCTCATAGCAGCTAAATAAAAAGGTATAGCTAAAACCTCAATGATGAGGTAGCGCAGTGGTTAGTGTCCTGGCTTTGCATGCAGACATTCATGATTCGAGAACCAAGACAGGCACCTTTTTACATGGGAAAGCATTGTTAAAAGTAAGCAAATTATGTAGTAAGTGATATTTGTCACCCAGGGTAGTGTAGCTGCTCCAAAATGGAAGTGTTAGTGCATATATCATGTGAATTCACCCATGCATACATAAGTGTCCCATACAGTATAATCACACCCCAAGGTAATTTAATGAAAATACATAAGGGGATGTCATGAAAAGTAAATCATATACACTTAATAATATATCAGTAATGGTGAATTAATCTAAAATCCTGATATTTTTTAATATGAAAACTGAGCAATGCTAAGTAGTGTTCAGATATGCTTAGCCAGTTTAAGCATTGCTTAAATGTAAATACTAAACAGCAGTATTTTCTTGCTGTACTTAACTTAACTGTTTTTGGCCTAAACACAGATTTTCCAGCATTTATTGTGATTTAAAAGCTTGTTTTTTTCTCATATTGTACTTATTTGACTGCCTGCACTTTTAAAAAGTTGTTTTTTGTTTAAATAATTTGTTTAACTCTTGTAGGCTACACACTAAAGCGCGATAGCCTTTTTTGATCATTTGTAGTCATTTAAAGCTGTTTTAAGTGTATTTTTTACTGTTTTTGCCTTATCTTTTATAGTCCAATTTTCAGGCTAGTGCTGAATTCAGGGCTGTGATACTAGTTTCTGAGTTGCCCATACCTTACTTGGATAGAAGGAAGTTTCTCTGTTCACCTGTGAGAGAGGGGAGCTTTGAGCAGCCTGTCTGTCCCTGGAGGAGTTGTTCCAGCTGAGAAGCTAGTAGTTTATTGGCCATTTTGGGCTAATTTCTATCTTTTTCATTTCCCTACTATAAAAACCATGTTTGCATGGTTTTGCACGCCGGGCAGTGCCACTTAGCTATGGTTAAATTATTCCCTGCTCCACTAAGTCTCATCTTCAGTTTTTCCCTTGAAACTAGTCTAACTCTCAACCTAAGCACTCAAAAAGCATCCTACAGCCCAGCACTTGCTCAGACCTAATAGCAAGCACGAATATACCCTGACACTTGATTGCCCAGCAGGGCAAGGCTCTTTATTTATCCCTCACCAAACAAGCGACTAAGCAGCTCACCCTACTATTCAGGCATGACCAAAGGGCAATTTCAGTTGTACTCTCCAGTCCAGCTGGTGAATCTGGTTATCCTGAGGCAATGTTACAACTGTCTCAAGTACACAGACAACCCTGTCCTCCTACCACAAAACACTAACATGTGCGAGAGATGCAATTATACAGCCAAGACTGTAACAGACAGTCAAGAGGAGAAGGTTAACAGTTGCACCACACCTCTAGCCACACATAGACCTACTAAAACAGCACTGGCAAAAAATACACATAAATACACAAAATCATACTCGGAGGCTCTGAATAAAAACCTGTAAAAGCATCAGAGACCTCCAAAGCAGACATCCAAACAACCTGCACAACCCATCACAAACCAGACAACACATAAAACACAAAATCAGTGTGCCACACAATCACAGCCCTTAAGGCAAAATAACATACCTAACACACTAGTAATAGGTGACTCTATAGTCAGGCACACTGACGTCCCACTCACCAGGCTGGACAAGCAGAAAGTTACTGTTAACTGCCTGTCAGATGTCAGAATCAGCCACATAACACAAGCACTCAGGTCACTCCAGAACAAGTGCAAATATGACTCTGTCATTGTTCATGTTGGTGTGAATGACCTGAGATGTACCTCCCTGGACTACATGAAAAGAGACATGGAAGAGCTGTCTGATCATGTAGTCCAGGCTGGTATGACCCTGACCCTGAGTAGCATCCTGGCCTCACCAAGAATGATACCTCAGTATAAAAAAAAAAGATCAATTTAAACAATTGGCTAAGCTTCTGGTGTCATTCAAAGGGGATCCAGTGTCTGTCAGCCTGGGACGACCTGCTCAACAAGCCTTATTGCTTCACAAAAGACGGCTTTCAACTGTCACACCTAGGCTTTCGAATACTAGCCAATGCTCTTGCTGCTCTCATAGTGCCTTTTTAGGCAAGGCTCAAAAGTCAAACCCACCTCCATAAACAGCACAATTAACAAAAAACTGAGGGTTATGCTACTCAATGTCAGGAGTTTAAATCTCAAGATGCATGCGCTCGAAGCACTCCTCAGTATGGAGAACGTCAACATCTGTGCAGTAACTGAAACCTGGTTCATGGGTCCAGAGAGCACCCCAGCACTACTGGGATACAACTCATACCACATGTTTTGGCCACCGAACACGGACCAAAACACAAAAGGAGGGGGTGTATCCATATTCATCAAAGATACCTACACCTCCAGGTTAGTGGCACAGCATGATACCTCTGAGATCATCCATGTGCAACTAACATCTGGCAAATCTGCAATGCAAATTGTGGCCTGCTACAGATCACCCTCCATGACCAAGGACCACCACTTCACCTTTCTGGAGACACTGGAAAACATGAAGGTCCTACCGAACACCCTGATATTGGGCAATTCCAATTACCCTACCATTCACTGGGAAAACTACTCGAGTACAAACTCCCAGGCTCAGCGCTTCCTGGAATTCATAAACTCAAATGTCCTGGATTAGCTGGTAAACTCCCCTACCAGATGTGAAAACATATTGGACCTGGTCATCACCAACATGGGCGACAGGTGTTCCACACCGGAGGTCAACCCATCACCAGTTAGATCAGACCATAAACTAATCACTCTGGATGTCCACACCCCACCACCACCCCCAACTAAAGAAACCACAGTAAAAAACTTTTCTAAAGCAAACTTCACCGTACTTAAGACAGAGGTGGTAAGTTTCACAGCCCCCATGCTAAAGAATAACACTGCCCAAGATCCAAAAACCTTTACAAATGCACTCTATGAGCACCTACAAGGATGCATGGATCATGCCATCCCTAGCAAAACCAAGACTCACTCCTCTAAGAGAAGGATACCAGTTTGGTGGACCCCTGCCATTAACAGGCTATACAATAGAAGGAGGAAAAAAGAAAAGCAAATCCCTAAAAGGAAAGACATCCCTGATCAGTATCAGTAAGAAACTAAAGTCCCTCATAAAAGCATCCAAGGTAAACTTCAAAAGAAAAATAGCCAAGGATTCAAAAGATAACCACAAAGCCTTTTTTAGCTATGTTAAGAATCTATGTGGCAACTCGCAGATATGCACTGAACTAGTGCAAAATAGCATAAAATATACTGAACCTACTGATATTGCCGACATCCTGGCAGATAGATTCAGTGCAAACTTCACCCCCTCTCACCCCCAAAAGGGCCCACAACAATACCAGTAAAGTATAGTGTCCCAGAAATCACAGACACACAGGTGAAAACAGCCCTTTCCAAAGTCAAAAACACAGCGTCAGTGGGGCCAGATGGTGTCCCAGGCTGCGTCTTGCATGAACTACAGAACAAACTAACCCCCCACCTAAATACGCTGTTTAGCCTCAGCCTTTCAACAGGCTACATGTGCATAGAATGGCACACAGCAACGACTATTCCTCTCCACAAAGGAGGGGCCCAATTGATCCGGGTAACTATCGCCCCATAAGCCTGACTAGCCTGGTCTGCAAGGCTATGGAGCATTTCATCATGGGACTCATTAACAAAGACATTGGGAACCTCCAAACACTTGACCCAACCCAGTTCAGCTTTGGTAAGGGCAGATCATGCCTACTAAACCTGGTTGACTTCTTTGAGACAGTCACCAAGGCCATAGAAGATGGAAAGGTGATTCACACAGCCTACCTTGACCTCGCCAAGGCTTTCAACACCATTCCCCACTTGAGTATTTCAAAAAAACATCACCAGCCTGAACATAAACCCCTACGTCATGAGATGGGTTGTCAACTGGCTTACAGATAGAACTCACACGGTAAGAATAGCAGGCTCCAGATCCGACTCTAAACCAGTCACAAGTGTTGTCCCACAAGGCTCTGTCCTGGACTAGTGTTCAGCATATACTTCTCAGAAGTACAGGCAAACACAGAAGGACTATGGCTAACCAAGTTCGTCGATCACTGCAAACTGGGAGACATAATTGACTCTCCGGCTGACACTGACATCCTCCAAAAGGGCCTTACTGAGATGGACACATGGTGTCAAAGTCATGGCCTCAAGCTAAATGCCAAAAAATGCATAGTCATCCTGTTTGGGTAAAACAAAACACCCACGAATTACCACATAGGTGGCAGCCCCCTTAATACAGAAGAGGTAATAAGAGATCTGGGGACCCAGGTAGATAGTAATCTATCCTTTGACAATCATATTGCCAAAGTAGTTAGGAAATCCTTCTATGTGGCTCATCAAATTACTAAAGGGTTCACATCTAGAAATAAAGAGGTTATAGTGCCCCTCTACCGTCATTCATCAGACCCATCATATACAGTGCCCCATTTGGGATGTACCTCACAAGACACTTCCAACAGATGGAAAGACCACAAAAGTACCTCACCAAGAGGATTACTGGCCTCAGACATATGTCCTATGCAGCCCGACAGAAAAAACTCTGGCTGTACTCAGTGGCATATTGCTTACTCAGAGGTGATCCCTGCCTAACTTACAAAGCCATGTCCAACTCAGAATTGATGGACATGCTCCACCTAAAGAAATCCAAGTCACTGTGAGCCATAGGTTCATAGGTTCATAGGTTGGTACTAGGCTATCAGCCCTAGGGCCTATACAAGCCTAGCCATAACAATTCCCTGGCTATTTCTTCCCACATTATTTACTTTCCTGGACCCCTGTCTAGCAGGGCGACTGACATGATCCCTGGGGTGAATTTCCTTTCTCCCATCCAATCGTCAAGGTTCCTCTTGAAGAGGTCCAAAGAGGCACTCTGCTTGACATGTATGGGCAATCTATTCCAGAGTCTGGGGAGTCTCTGGGTCAGGAACCTATCCCTCCAGCATGTTTTGTTTATTGTGATGACAAGGTTTAGATCCCTGGAGCATGTAGCTCTGAGGGATTGGGATTTCTTTAAGTGTAGCATGTCCAACAGCTCTGGGTTTGACATGGACTTGTATGTTAAGCAGAGATCGCCTCTGAGTAGACGATATGCGACAGAGTATAGCTGGAGTTTTTTAAGGCGGTCAGCATAGGGCATCTGCTTTAGGCCTGTGATTCTTTTAGTGAGGTATTTATGAGGCCTTTCCAGTTGTTGCAGATGTTTTGAGAGGTACATACCAAATGGGGCGTTGTATTCTATAATGGGTCTAATGAGGGATGAGTACAGTGGGACAATGACCTCCTTTTTTCTGGATGAAAAGCCCTTCGTGATGAGGTGTGCCACATAGAAGGATTTCCTGATTGCTGTGGCGATGTGGTTATCGAAGGTGAGACCACTGTCCACCTGTGTCCCTAAGTCTCTTATCACACTTTCTGTGTTTAGTGTACTGCCACCTATATGGTAATTCATGGATACATGTTTTTCCCAAAGGGGATAACAATACATTTCTTGGCATTGAGCTTGAGCCCATGGCTCTGGCACCAAGCATCTGTTTCTGTAAGGCCCTTTTGTAGAGTATCCACATCATTTGGGGATTCAATAATGGTTCCCAGTTTGCAGTCATCTGCAAACTTTGTTAGCCAGAGTCCCTTAGTGTTGACCTGTACTTCAGAGAAGTAGATGCCAAACAAGAGCGCCCCAGGACTGAACCCTGAGGTACTCCACTTGTCACTTGTCTGGAGCTGGATTTGGAGTCGGCTACTTTTACAGTGTGGGTTCTATCAGTAAGCCATTTAGCAACCCATTGGGTGACATAGGGATTAATGCCCAACTTAGTAAGTTTATCTATGATTCCAGAGTGGGGATGGTGTCAAAGGCCTTGGCAAGGTCTAGATAGGCTGTGTGGACCACCTTACCCTTGTCCATGGCTCTGGAGACTGATTCAAAGAAGTCAATCAGGTTCAGGAGACAAGATCGGCCCTTCACAAACCCAAACTGGGTGGGGTCCAGTGTTTGAAGGTTGCCAATGTCTTTGTTTATAAGTTCCATGATAATACGCTCCATGGCCTTGCAGATAAGGCTTGTCAGACTGATGGGACGGTAGTTTCCGGGATCCAAGGTGGATCCCCTTGTGGATTGGGATAACTGTAGCTCTGCACCACTCAGTGGGCATGAAACCTGAGGTGAGGCTATGATTAAACATGACACTTAGGTGAGGTGCCAGTTCATATTGTAGTTCATGTAGTACACAGCCCAGGATGTCATCTGGTCCCATGGATGCTGTATTCTTGGCTTTAGAGAGTGCGTTTTGTACCTGTGTGGCCATTATTACTGGAATTTGGCAATCTTCGGTATTGAGATGGGCCATTTAGGGGTGCGAGGGGGTAGAAGTTGGCACTGAATCGATCTGCCAGGATATTGGCAATATCCTTTGGATCAGTATATTTAATGCCATTCTGTTTTAGCTCAGCAGATCTGAGCATTGCCATTTAGATTCTTGACATAGTTATAGAATGCTTTGTGGTTGTCTTTGGAATCTTTGGCAATTTTATTTTCGTAACTAGCTTTGGAGGATTTTATGAGGCATCTCAGTTTCTTACTGAGGCCAGTAAGGGAGTTTTTTGCATCCTGGGATTTTCCTCTTTTCTGCAAAAGTTTCTTCCTTTTGTTGTAAAGTTTGTTTATGGCAGGGGACCACCAGATTGGCTTCCTTTTTTTGGATGAGAGCATTTTGGTTCTATTTGGGATGGCACAATTCATGCATGAGTGGATGTGCTCGTACAGTGCCTTAGTGTAGGATTCAGCAGTTGAAATTTCAGTTCCGTCTGCATGGGTGTTATGAAGTTTGTCATTTCTGACTTGAGTAGCATGAAGTTGGCTTTGGAGAAGTTTTTTATGGTGGTTTCTTTACTGGGGGGTGGGGATGGGATGTGGATGTTAAGGGTGATTAGCTTATGGTCAGACCTGACTAACGAGGGGGTGACCATAGGTATGGAGCATTGATTTCCCATGTTGGTAATGACCAGGTCTAGGATATTGGAGCCCTGGTGGGACTATGGATTAGTTGATCCAGGGCATTGGAATTTATGAATTCCAAGAACCGTTAGCATAGGTGTTGGGACATGAGTAGTTTTCCCAGTTAATGGCAGGGTAGTTAAAATCACCCAGTATTGGGGTGTTTGGTTCTATCTTAATATTTTCCAGTATGTTTAGAAAGGTGTAGTGAGAATCTTGGGGTATGGTGGGGATCTGTAGCAAGCTACAATTTGGATTGCAGTCTTACCTAGTGTTAGTTGCACTTGGAGAATTTCAGACACATTGTGTTGGCCAACTAGCCTGGTGGTGTGAATATCCTTGGTGAATATTGACACTCCTCCACCTTTAGTGTTTCAGTCCTGGTTTGGTGGCGAAAAGTGTGGTATGAGTTGTAGCCTGGTATTGCAGGGTGCTCTCTGGAGCCTTGAACCAGGTCTCAGTTACTGCACAGATATCGATGTTCTCCATTTTTAGGAGTGCCTCGAGAGAGTGCATTTTGAGGTTTAGACTTCTAGCATTGAGTAGCATTACCTTCAGATTTTGCATGCTTGTACCTGTTACGGTGGTGGTTTTGTCCTTTGAAGTTTGCCTAAAAAGGCACTATAGGGTGGCAAGAGCCTTAGCCAGTAACCTGAATCCCAGGGGCGACAGGTGCAGACCATCTCTGGCAAAGCATTGTGGTCTGTCAATCATGTCATCCCAGGCAAACAGATACTGGATCCCCTTTGTATGACACCATAAGCTTAGCCAATTGTTGAAGTCAATCATTTTATCCTTATATTGTGGTATCATTCTGGGTGAAGGCAGGATGCTACTCAGGGCTAGGGTCATACCTGCCTGGGCCACATGATCCGAGAGCTCTTCCATGTATCTTTTCATGTAGTCCAGGGAGGTACGTCTCAAGTCATTCACTCCAACATGGACAATGACAGAGTCATATTTGTACTTTTTGTGGAGTGACTTGAGTGCATGCGTTATGTGGCGGATCCTGGCACCCGACAGGCAGCTGACTGTAATTTTCTCCTTATTCAACCTGGTGAGAGGGACATCAGTGTGCCGGACTATAGAGTCACCTATGACTAAAGTGCCAGGTACGTTGTCTTGCCTTAGGGGCTCTTGCTGGGTGGCACACTGGTGTTGTGAACTATGTGACACTTTGGTTGTGATTGGTGTTTGGTTGCATTTCAGTTTCAGAGGTCTTTGTTGCTTGGGCAGGTTACAGTTAAGGGCCTCTGCATATGTGGATTTAGTGTTGCTATATGTGGGTGTTGGTGGTGCGGGTTTAGAAGGGCTATGTGTTGCTTGAGGTGTAGTGTGGGTGTTAACCTTCTCCACTTGACTGTTTAGCACAATCTTGTGGGGAGAGAGCTTTGCTTCCATTTTGGCTATGTAAGTGCATCTCTCGCAGGTTGTAGTGTTGGGTGGTAGGAGGAGAGGGTTGTCTGTGTACATGAGGCAATTGCTGCATTGCCCCAGTATGCCCAGATTCACCAGGTGGACAGGGGAAATCACCAGAAGCTGACCCTTGGACATGCTTGGTTTGGGGCTTTTTTTTTCTTTGTAAAGTATAGGAGCTGTTTACTTAGCAAGGTACTTTGCAATTATAGGCTGTTTAGTGCCTACTATTAATTTCTCCTTGTTAACAAGGAGAGTTCAGTGTTTGTATGAGTTTAAGGCTTCCTAGTGCTTTCCAGCAGGTATTAGAGAAAGTGCTAGTCACAGGGATGCTTAAAGGTAAGATTGAAAAGAATGCACTGCAGTGTGCACTAGAGAAGTTAGATGTGAAAGTAGGTAACTTGAGTTTTACCTGTTTAAAAGTTAAGGTTTAGTGGAGAGTTACTATTTTTAAAACAGCAAGATGGATTGAAAGGGGTGGTCACTTTTATATTTTGGTACTATGAAATACTGTAGGATGGCCAATAAATTTAAATAATTGAAGGGGTGGGATTTCAAAAATGATGATTTTGTGATTACTCACATAAGCCAGTGAAAGTAGAGAGAAATGAGATATATGGTCAGATTAACATAAGAGGCGGGCAACTAGAAAGACTCTAAACCTCACCACAACAATAAATAGAACATGCTGAAGGGATAGATTCCTGTCACAGAGACTCCCCATGCTTTGGATCAAAATTCCAAACTACATTAGGCAGAGCCCCTCGCTAACACCCTTCAAGAGAAACCTTGACGAGTGGATGGGTAACAGAAAATACACTCCTGGGATCACTTCATTGGCTCTGCTTGACAGAGGATCAGTTAATTAATCAGTGGGGTGGCAAAAGCTAACACACTCTGGCCAGGCTTATAAATGGCCTCGGGCATGAAATATAGCTGTTATATGCATAGAAGTCTGCTAGAGTAGCATGGTTTAATTTAACATACATTTTCTGATAGATTCCAGGTCTGATACACAAATGATTGTCATCATTTACTGATGTCAATGCTCACATCGTCCCAGTGATTTGTCAAAAACCCACAACTGTTTTGGGGAACAGACCAAACATATGAGCCACACATCTGGACAGTGTCTAGACATCTGGACAGTGGACAGGTATGACTGCAGTCATGTAACATAAGAGAAAAAAACACTGAGAGCTGCCAACTATTTCACCCAGCACCTTCTGAACCACAGTAAGACAAACACAACACCACCCCAAATCAGCTCTAGGGAATTACCCATGTATTTGCAAATATATCATGCACTACAGGGATGTAACTGTAGGGTAAAGCAGATATTGATGAGAAATTGTCAACCCACAACCATTTGCACCACAGTCACAGCAACATACCAGTACTCCAAATGAACTCTAGAGTATAACGACTGTTTGAACAAACATATCCTGATTGCCAGTCACACACTACACTGACATATACTGCCCCAACTCACAGTTTACAGGAAATCATGAGGTGTTACAGGACACCTCTCAGCCTGCCCCTACAAACATATACACCTGATAGATCACCAGTAACATTAGCAGCATGCATAGTCAGATAGAAATGGATCTATGACACTCACATCTGCTACTCTCCCTACTCAGCTTAACAAAGATTTACACACAACACTGCTACGCAATCTTGACAGTCTGTTAACAATGGCCAGACATACATAACTCTCAACTGTACAGATTTCCACATAATATTCAGGGTGTGGGACCATATTTATGGGCAATGCCACATGCCATTTCCAGGAGTCTGCTAAGTCACTGGGATACTATCAGGAGTGAAGTCACTAAATAATGATATACCATACCTCTGAACCTCTTACTGCAAGACATCTGAACAAAGCCTGATGTACTTGAGGGACAGGGGGATGAAAAGAGGGACATATCTCACATAATGGTGTTACAAACTGAAACAGTTGCTGGGTTTGTTGTAACATAACATCCCTGAAGGATATGATGTTTGAAACACAAATGGAAGTCAACATTTACTGACTACAATCCTCACATTATCTTACTGATTTCTCAAAAACAGAAATTCTCTGAGGAACAGATCAAACATAACAGGCAAACCTCTGGGCAGTCTGTGGACATATGAACAGTTGAGAGGCATGTCAGAGACATATCACTGTCAGATGTCAAGTCACGCAGAAAATGCATGTCTAGACAAACCCTGTTAATCTAGCACTCTTCTATGTGTATAACAGCAATACTTGCTTACAATCTGTACCCAATTCTGGAACTTTGTCCCTCATGTTGTTGAGTGAGCTGTCTCCACATTTCTTGTTCTGGGAGGTATCTCCACCTACTGTCTGTGAAGCTGTAGCCTCCACACCTCCATACTGTCCTCACAGGCAAGGAAAAGGGGCAAGGCCCACATGAAGGACTTAATTATAGCACTGTGTTGCTATGGCATTGGCTAATGGAAAGACAACTCAGCTGCTCTGGATGCAAGTAGCAAGTGGGAGACACCGACTGGTGCACAGGCCATCACCTGCTCATGAGTATTGCCTACAAAAGGCAAGCTGCTGCCTATGCAACACAGGTCTGAACTCATCTGCACAAAGACAGACTGCGACTACACAAACTTAAACATTTGCATTATTCTGAGGAAATTCTTCAGCACTATAACAGGTATGTCAATCACTTAAGCTTGTAATGGAATGCAAAAGGGGGGATGCAATAATGTGAAATATAAGTTAAACACTAGGTTGCACCTGCTGGACTCACATGCTGCTGTCTGGCACCTATGGCCATTCCTGCCTGCCTGTCTGCAGTGACACAGATCATAGCTCTGGCCCCTGAGTCACCCCAGCAAATGTCAGCTCATGTATGACTACTACTGGAGTGTCTGTTGTCCAGTACTGACTGTGACACTGCTAGGCCAGCTACCTGGAATGTTGTAAATATTCATATGTCATCTGTTAATGCTACTATGATACATATGCTTGCCTTACCAATGTAAGATACTTATATAGGGTATGTGCAAAGTAAACAACTGCCCAGAGTTTTGCAGACTGACCACATGTTTGCCTCATATTTGTAGTCAATGCCTCATACAGTTGTGCATTGTCTGGCAAATCACTGGCAACCCATTAAAGACTAAAGTCATAACATAATAGCATACATTTGAATGTCAGATGTCATATCCTGCGGAGTAGTCCTGTGAATGCAAAACCATCTTTGCTAGCAGCTAAGCATGTTACAGATAGATTTATAAAGTGTCACTATTTTATGGCCTTTACCCACTAGTGATGTGGGCTTTTGTGCAGATGTCTTGCTCTAACAGGAGCTAGGTGTCTTAGCCTGAAACCCATGTCAATGCAACCGTACCTTGTCATGTAGGGCTCTGATATTTGTGCAGTCACTGACACCTGCTCTGCAGCTGTGGAGAGCACACTAACCCTGCTAGGTTACTCATCCTATATGTTTAGACCCCAAATGGACGTCTACAAAGCCACAAGAGGTGGAGTTTTAAACATTATCATACACATACATACCTCCAGGTTGGGCAAACAGTATGATGCATAGAAAACATCCTGAGTGCAGTTAACAGTTGACAAAACACGTACTCAAATCATAGCTAGCTTCAGACTTCTAACCATGAGTCTGGCAACCCAGCACACCTATATGGACTTGCTGGAATCTGTCCAGATTCAACCATCTACCCTGCTCCTGGGTGACTTTTAGTGCATGACTTATTCTACCTGAACATGAACGCACAGAGATCGCTCGTTTTTGTCAGTGGCAATGTAGTGGATCAGTTGGTCAATATTCTTATGAAAGGTTGAAATATCCTGTACCTGGCACTAACTAACATGAGTAGCCACTGTAGCACCCCTACAGTGTCATCCTCCTTGGTAAGATCTGACCACATAGCCATCACTGTTCAGGTCACCATCTCTCCTGCCCCCCCCCCCCTGTCAGGGTCAAACAAAATAAACTTCACAAAAATGACTATAAATCTCATCAGACCAGGCAGAAGTAGCTTTACAGCCACCGTTCCATCAGTTGGAACTAACAGTAGTGTCCAAGCCCACACCACAATACTATGTGAGCATCTACATAGTTGTATGGACTCAGCAATATCTGACAGGACAACATCATTGCCCTCAAAGTAGGGTAAACATCTGTGTTGGACAACAACAATACACAAACACCATAATAGGTGGAATTAATTGCTGGACAGGGCTAAGAAGGAGCAGGTGCCTTATTGGAAGCAATGTCACCTTGATCTGAACAAGCAAATAAGGTCACAGGTGAATTACCCTAAGGCTATCTTTGAGTGCAAACTGGACACATCTGCCAAGGTCAATCACTAGGCCTTCCACACATATGCCTGCAATCCCAAACACCCAAATCTGCTCTGTAGTGGAGGTCAATAACACCACATACACATACAGTATAAATATAGCCAACTTGCTGCAGAGAGGTGAAGTGTAAACATCACCCCCCATCCCTCCATCAGTACACACGTGCATACACAGCACCTGCCCCCCTCTCCTCATCATCATGACGTAGGTCTGTAATGCCCTCTCAAAGGCAACACACAGAAGTCTCCATATGCCTGATACCATCCCTGGCTGCATCCTACATGAACTCAGACATAAGCTCTCAAATCCATTACACACTGTAGTCAACCAAAGCCTGAGCACCAGTGTCATCCCATCTGCACAGAGAACAGCCACTGTCATCCCTATACACAAAGTCGGAGCAATCCACAGATCCAGCCAATCATATGCACATCAGCCTGACTAGCCTGATCTGTAAGGGCATAGAAGGCAATATCAAGGATATTGCAACCTCAAAATGCTTGAGCCCACACAGTGTGGTATTGTCAAAGGGAGATCAGGCCTGTTAAACCTGGTCTATTTCTCTGAAGTGGTCAGCAAACACAAGGACGAGAGGAAGATGATGAACAATGCCTACCTTCACCTAGCCCAATTCTCTAACAATAATCAACAGGCAGCCAGGATGGATAAGCCTACACAGCTAGGCATCAACCTGTATTTTACCAGATGGGTAGTTAGCTGGCTCAATGATAGTACCCACTCAGTCAAAGTAGTGGAAGCCACCTCTAGTAGGAGACACTTCCAGAGTGGTGTACCCAAGGACTGGTCTGGGGGCCTCTACTGTTTGAGATATACATATCTGAGGTACAAGACAAAAGCAGTGGTCTATGGCTGATCAGGTTTACAGATGCTTGCAAGTTGACCACTGTCTTACATTCCCCTACTGATGTGAGCATCCTACAAGAGGCCTTCACCCAAATTAATGACTGGTGCAAGAAGCACTACCTCAAACTGAATGTCAGGAGATGCATCATTTTTCCTGATGTGGTAGATGTCATCCACACTAATTATGACAGTAATAATGTACTGCGCATGCAATCAGGTGTGGGGTGATTTGTGCACCAAGGTCAGTAGCAACCTGACAGTTTCCCACCATCTGGGCACCATTGTATGGAAGGCTGTCTACATGGCCCACCTCACAAATACGGGTATGTCATCCAAAAACCAGGAGACCACAACATCCCTGTACTCCACCTTTATCAGACACATTACCAAGTACAATGGCTCCTTTGGCATGTACCTTGCCAAGCAAATGCAGCAGTTGCTGAGACCACAGAGGTTCCTGACCAGGCAAATCCAGGGTCTGCATCCCATGCAGATAAGCTGAAAGCCCTGTCCCTGTACTCAATCTCTTACAGACTGATGACAGGCGACCTGTATCTGGCGTACAAGGCCATTTCCAAACCAGCCTTGATGGCATTTCTGCATATCTGTAAGACAAACCCCCACTCACGCAACATGCATGCAAGGCCCTCACCTGGTCTGTGACATGTATAGTACTTGCTGGCAGGATAGTGTTGTCTCCCACACAATACACAGTCTGTAAAATACAGTCCCACCCCATGTCTAGCAGCGTACATGTATAGCCCTCTTGAAGAAGAAGCTGGAAGACTGCATGGAAAATGGACAAGACACCCCTGGGATCCCACGTGTGTCCCAGCTGGACAGGGGAAACAGGTGCTGGCTTTGAATGGACATGGGCAAAAGTCTGGGCTAGGCTTATGAGGGTATCAGGGCCAATAGCCTGGTATTATCTTATGAGGCTATGCACCTAGTATGTTACATGTTTCCTGTATGTATTGCAGACTGTCCTGCAATGTTGTCTGAAATGAATCCCTGTGAGTCTGAACTGTGTAGGTAGTGCAGTGATAGTGTATACTCTTGTTCCCTCAATAGTTATCATCACATATCTTTACACCTTATCATTATGTGTTGTCTGTATAGCAGTAAGTCAGCTCTTACAGTACTTGCATATGCACTTGGTGACACTGTATAGTTCACTCCAATAGCCTTGGTCTTTGTCACAATTAACATTCTGCTAATAGGCCCATCACACAGTAGGATTTGTTACTTTTTGTTGTTGGCCTTACAGTAGCTGTGATAGAGATGGATTGTGGCAGACAGAACTACCGAAAGGTCTGACCTAAAGGCCCCATAGGTGTCAAAGCTGTGCCAGACTTAACCAGGAGTGTTTGTGTGTGTGTGTGTGTGTGTGTGTGTGTGTGTGTGTGTGTGTGTGTGTGTGTGTGTGTGTCTATATCAGCAAACATAATACCGCATGATATTAATTTACATATGTTTTCTTCCCCTCACAAGTGAACATGGGGGTTGGTGTCTCTTCCCCTCACAACCTGATGTCAGTGTCTTAGCAGACTCCCATGATGATGGTGGTCATAGTGAGGCACAGGTGGGGTTGTTGGGGCCTGAATCTGTGCCCTTGTTTGGTATCCCACTTTCACCCACCATGTCCCCGCACACAGTCAGTATGCCTGCACATACCCAGTCCCCAGCAGCCATGGATAATGGACAGTTGGAGGGTGGTGGCATGGAACAGGCTAGTGTGTTGACTATGGCAAGTGTGAGTGTAGACACCAGCCATAGGCACAGAGCAGGCAAGGTCACACCAGGCAGATGGAAAGGGGGTGCTCAATGGAGGACTGCTGCCCATCAAGCCCCTGTCACAAGTGCCACAGCAGGTGCCACCAGATGCATGTTACGGTCCATCATGGAGGCATAGGTGCGTACTGACTACAACACCAGACAGATGCTCAAGGTCATGAATGCAGCACTTCCTGCCATGCATGATGACCACCAGGGCATTTGTAATGCATACGTCATCTTCTGATGTTGTGGATAGACAGTGGGATGAGATATTGTCACTGCTCAACTGTGCAATGTCTGTGCTTGAACATGTGGTGCAAGTAGGGCATCGGCCAGTTAGACGTAGGTTAGCAACACGATCAGCTGAAAACCCATGTTGCCATGCACATTCACAGTCCCTCAGTGGCAGTACCAGCAGCACTACAAAAGGAAGGGTGCTATCCACAACACACTGGAGAAGGCCATAAGCATGTTGTCCCGGCCAGTCCCATCAGGGATACGGATCCAGCAGACATCAGTCACCATTGGGGAGTAGTACTGCATCTGTCCTTGGGCTTGGTGGTGCCAGTGAGACTCCTGGCAGTACCAGTTCCCATGTCCCTGCCAGGAGATGGTGAAGCGTAGATCCTGCCATGTATGGTCCACAGCTGTCCAACATAGTCCTGTGTCGGGCATCCACATGACTTGATGGTGTGCAGACAAACACTCACACATCCCTATCACAGGCTGGTTACTACCAGACATGCACAGCTCCTCTGCACGGCCCAGTTGAACATCAACCCTCCTGACATACACACTCACATGATGTCAGCCATATGGCCCAGCCTAGGCCACTGGCAATCCAACACCACACCCTGAACATGTGATGATACTTGTGCCACAACCCTGTTATCCATACCATCGATGCATGGACATGCTCATATGGGTCTGATGCACAGGGTGACTATAGTACAGTGTAGCAAAGTAATGCTGCTGGCAATAGTTATGGGTACACATTGAAGTGTATGTACCTTGTTAGCCATGATGCACTATTCCTGTTAGTACTGCTGACTGACTGTAGTATAATGTACTGTATTCTGTTTGTGTTCCAAGTGTCTTTGTGTCTGCAGGCTGTGGGCCTGCTGGCAGTAGCAATGATGAGTAAGGCAGAGTGAAAACACAGTGACCTTTTCATAGCCAAGGTCCAGCTGTATATGTACATGTTTACCAGGTGTGTTTGCGTGCAACAGTGTGTGAGGGGCAATTGTGGCAGCCAGTGTGACCTTGCATACATACCCTTGACACAGCCCTCTAGCATTCATACATGTCACTTGGGTGTTCTGTAGGACTGCAGGCTCACACACACAGAGGAGTTTACTTGAGTACTGGAACTAGGTCCCTCATGAGTTTAGCCATTAATCTAACTGCAACAGATTCAGCTATCAGCACCTGTTGCCCCTGCCATTTCTGTCCCATCCACTCAACCATCATGCAGTTGATGAGAGTATGCCTGGTATTGTGTATGACAAGTTTGGGGTATGTATTCCTGACACAAGTCAGCCTGTGTTTGTCTAACCTGACAATCACCAGCATGTGTGTCTGCTATCTCATATGCATGTCTGGCCTTTCGTGCTGGTAGTGCACACAGAGTCATAGTCCTGTACATGGGGTAGCTGATGAAGGGCTGAACACAGCCCCTACCTGCAGAGTCTTATGAATGATAGCACTAGATACATAACACAAATAGCACAGCAGTATTGTAGTGTGGAAGTGTCTGCCACTACTATTCAAGTGGGTGACAATTGCAGGGGCTGTTAAGATTGCCAATGGTGGGCTCAGAAGCCCTTAACATGTTAGAGCCACCTGACACACACACACACACACACACACACACACACACACACACACACACACACACACACACACACACTCTCTCTCACACACTCACACACCACTGCATTGGGACATGCACTGAAACACACATGCACATAGAGGTGACACTTCTCAGAGTAGATGACATACCCATCTATTAATGTACAATGCACAGAGATATGACCATTGCATGCACCACAATGGCTTGGTGTAAGAAAAAGTATAACTGTGCTTGTACTGTGGATGACATCACTATGGGCTGACACTAGGTTGACAATGGGGGAGTTCACAGGGTGGAAGAGGCATACAAAGTGGTATAGCCATCACATACACACACTAAAGACAGCCACATGCACTGTGCATACAGAAGCATATACACAGTTGCCAGTAGACATATTAGTAATCCTACATATTCACTTGTATGTACTATAGTGCTGCGTACACATGACATGCTCCACATAGATTATATGCTTGGGACATAACACACAGCCTCTTACAACAGGTAATCTTGTGAATGCCTTCATGGATGGTGGGATAACGCACCAAACATAGTGATTAGTCTCATCTACTGCTCCTACAAATCTGCACAAGTGATAGAGTGACAGACTTTGTATCAGCATGATGTGTCAGTCAGATACGATGTCTGATGCTAGCATTTGTAACACTACAGTAACTGTGACATAGTTGGCAATGATATCACAGGAATATTCATTGTTAGGGGACACAGACCAGATATAGGTTGCAAACATGTGGATATTCCATATACATCTGTACAGATGACTGGTATGGGCTGTATAGTGTTACATGGTGCATGTGAGGCAGACGCCATTAACAGGCTCTACAAAATAATGTCATGGGTAGGGGATCAACAGGCCTTAAAATGGTATAACCTACAAACACAACAGCCACAGAGGATATGCTTCCCACACACTACTATAGTTGTCAATATTGAGATTAGAATCCTTACCTATCTAATTATTTCCACTACAATATTACGTAGTTATTGCACATGCCACAGAGCTTAAAGGGCTTACAAGTGCATATATGGATACATCTAAGGTGAATGACATCAGTAGGCCTTGTAGAGCAGGGCAATGGGATGTGTACTGGGCGGTACATGCCTCAAAATGGTATAACCCACACCCCCAGAGCATATGATTCTCACCCAAACACACACACACAGGGATGATGTGATTCACACACACACACACACACACACACACACACACACACACACACACACACACACACACTTGCCAGTATTGAGTTTAGAGCCCCTACCTATCTAGTTATGTGCACTACAGTGCTACACAGTTATCACATGTGCCATGGAGCTTATAGGATTTAACACTGTTGCAAGGTATGTCTAAGGTGAAAATAATTCCAAAGTGCAAAAGAGAGGTTGGATGTATGTCTAAGGTGAATTACATCAGGACCCCTTGTAAAGTATGGCAATGGGAAATATACTGGGTGGGAAGGGCATCAAAATACATTAACCTACAAACATACACACTTACAAACACCTTCACACACACACTTGCCACAAGTGAGTGTAGAACCCCTGTCTATCTTGTTATCTGTACTATATTGTTACTTAGTTATTACACGTGCAACAAAGCTTATAGGGCTAAGTGCTGTCCAAAGGTACTTCTAAGGGGAATGACTTCAGCAGGACTGCTAAAATAGGGCACTGGGAAGTGTTGTTGGTGGGAATGTCCTTAAAACACTTCTTCCTACAAACATACACACTTACAAACTCTTGTACCTACATTTACACACAAATACCCACACACGTGCGTGCACACACACACACACACACACACACACACACACACACACACACACACATTTTCCAGACCTGAGAGTAGAACCCTTGCCTATCTAGTTATTTGTACTATACTGTTACATAGTTATTGCATGCACCACTGAGCTTATATGGCTGAGGGCTGTCCAAAGGTACTTCTGAGGGGAATGGCATTAGCAGGACTGGTAAAGTAGGGTACAAGGAAGTGTAGTAGTTGGAAATGGGACTAAAACTGTTTCACCTACAAAGAAACACACACACACACACCCTCACACACACACACACACACACACACACACACACACACACACACACACACACACACACACACACACTTACATTTACCAGGACTGGGATTAGAATCCATACCTATCTAGTTATTTGTACTACAGAGTTACACAATTTTCGTATGCTCTACAGAGCTTATAGGGCTGACAAGTGCCCAAACGTACTTCTAAGGTGAATGACATCAGCAGGACTGCTAAAGTAGGGCACTGGGAAGTGTTGTGGGTGGAAAAGTCCTCAAAATATTTCATCCTACAAACATACACACTTACAAACACTTGGGCACACAATCATTTGCCAGAACTGGGAACAGAACCCCTGCTTATCTAGCTATTTGTACTGTAGTGTCATGCAGTTATTACATGCGCTACAGAGATTATGGGGCTGACAAATGCTCAAAGGTACTTCTAAGGTGAATGACATCAGCAGGACTGCTAAAGTAGGGCACTGGGGAGTGTACTGGGTGGAAAAGTCCTCAAAATGCTTCATCCTACAAACATACACACTTACACACACTTGTACACACACACATTTGCCAGAACTTGGAATAGAACAGCTGTTTATCTAGTTATTTTTACTATACTGTTACATAGTTATGGCATGCATTACAGAGCTTATATGGCTGAGGATTGTCCAAAGGTACCTCTGAGGGGAATGACATCAGCAGGACTGCTAAAGTAGGGCATTAGGAAGTGTAGTGGTTGGGAATGGTTTAAAACTGCTTCACCTACAAAGAAACACACACACACTTACATTAGCAAGGAGTGAGATTAGAACACCTACCTATGTAGATATTTGTACTACATAGTTGTACTACAGTGTTACATAGTTATTGCATGTGCTACAGAGCTTATAGGGCTGACAGTTGTCCAATAATACTTCTAATGTGAGTGACAGCAGCAGATCTTGTGAAGTAGAGCAATGGGAAGTGTACTGAGTGAGAACGACCTCCTAATATTTAAACCTACAGACACACACACACACACACACACACACACACACACACACACACACACACACACACACACACACACACACACAAAGGCAGGTGATGTGATATTATAACCCCCACCTCAGTACTATTACACAATGGATCTCACCTTCATGCTGGCATGCGCAACTGGTTAGAAATGGTATGCCACTGTCCTCAGCAGGACATCACTCTATGCTATTCAGGGTATCCCTGTGTATGACTCACTCTCTGTGTGTTCCTCTGTTTCTCTCTCTATCACTGCTTGTCTCTCTCTTCCCCGTCTGTGAATGTGTATGCTTGACATATTATCTGTTGCCCATATATATGTCTGTGTATCACATGTAACAGATGCAGATATATCACATATGGGCCACCTACAGCTAGCTTATGGTAATCCTGTCTGATCAGTGTGTGTAGGGACAGTTAAGGTGTACATAGCTGTCTGTATGTAAAGACATATATGCACAATACAGTTATATAGTCCGATGTGGGTTCTGACATGGCCTGTGATTCTAAGTGTAGAAGCATGCCCAGTATGACCTTCTATAGTGAGAATAGGACTCCATTTCAGAGATAGTTGTACTCTGGTCCAGGGTTTTGTGTGCTACAGCCATACCTCTCAAAAGTAAACAGGAATTTGCTAGAGGTACTGGGTTTGTTTTAGAAGACATTTTCTGACATATCTGAAGTCTGCGACTGGAATGTATTGCATCATTAGCTAGTGACAGACATCCTCAGATCATCACAGTGCTTTATCAGAGGAATACAAGATGTATAATGCACAGACCAATATTATGAGCCTGACTATATACATTCTTGCCAAAAAAGGCCAGTTGAGAGGTGTGGCTTCAGCTGATGAAGCTGTATAAACAGTCCAGCAACTTAGTGATATACTGACTGGGGATCTCCCGCTTGTGTGGCATTCTTCTTACTTGAAAAGTCATATCCTGGTGTGGGCCCCATACCTCTCAACTGTACAGTTTTTGACAGTTGTCCAGGTGTTTGTCTAGATGTTTTATCCAGTCTGCATAAACTTGTGTTTTTATTGCAAGTTAGTTGCATATAATTGAAGACTGACGTTACAAAATAATGACAGACATTAGTGTTTGAGACTTCATAATCTTCAGACAATTCCTGCTAATGCAAAACCCATTATTCTGCCAACTTTCTCAGTATGTAAGGGCAATATTTACAACATGTGCCTATCATTGGGCCTTTGCCCCACTTTTATTTATGACCTTGTCCAGCTGTCTTGCTGTCAGAGATTGAGAGGTATGAGTGTGGGTATAGGGTGCATTCTACTGCGCAGAAATGTCCATTATATGTGTAGTATATTCCACATAGCACTGTGACTTCCAGGTATGTCAGTGGCAGAGCAGTACAGAGTAATGTGGTGAACCACTGACAGACAGCTGTGTATAGGCTGATAGGTTGCTATGATGTTAGTAGGGTATTGGCCCTGAAGCTCTTATAACCCATGCAGATGAGAGTGTAGCCCTTGTTATGACATGTCAGCACACAGCGCCCCTGTCCAGTAGGGACACAGGTGGTATCACAGGACTGTATTTTGTGTTTCCCATGCACTTATACAGGGAGCACATCACTAGGGGTATTGAGACGCTTGGCTTGTTGTTGACAGGGAGTGTATTCCACATATGGGGGAGTGTGCGGTGCACACATCTGTTACACCGACAAGCCGTACTGATATCACAACCCAGGTTGATGCTGCACCTACACGTTGATGGAGCGGGCCTTGAGTTCTAGATGTGCAACAGTCCCATCAAGGCAGGGTCTGGATTGCTTTGTATGCCAGACAGGGGTCACCTCAGCAGAGTCTGTATGGAATGGCGTAGAGGGACAGTGCTGTTAGTCTATCTGTGGGGTCTATGTCAGATAAACGAAAATGCAATCTGTCAAACGCTCATATGAGTGAATAATCATAACATCAAAACTGGTATTGAGGGGGGGGGCTGTGCCCCCCCCGCTAAATATATATTCCTACTCCAAGGTCGCACTACAGTGAGGAAAGGGCAAATATCACACTCTTCACTGTATTGCAATCCCAAAATACCACTTCCAATGTTATGATTATTCGCTCATATAAGCGTTCGAGAGATTGTGTTTTTGTTTATCTAAAGTAGACCCTATCTGTGTAGGGTAGGTGTTTGGGGTACGGCCTTAGTGTTTGCAAGACCCTGGTGTGTGAAGTCGACATTGTCTGTGGTGTGTAGGTTTGTGGAGTTTACATGTGTTTTTGCTTCTGAGGTGTCCATTGTTTGGGTTTTTGTTTTGTTGTAGACCTCCACTTACATGGGTGTGTGTTGTGTATTTGCAGGTGATGTTTACTGACTCCATATACTGCATGGCACCCATGTTACTGCACAATTTGTTCTGGTGTGCACATTCTCCATTTGTCTGGCCAGTGGTTCCCCTTCCCTTTATGTGTGTCTCTTTGTCCTTCTGTAGTCCAGTCACAGGCTTTGCCCACAGTGGCTGCTGTTATGTATTTGTAATTCTGATGTGAGCAGGGTAAATGCCATTACATCACACACAAGGTTGTGGACTTCACACCTCTGAGTGTACCTATTTAGCAGGTTGTACATCATTGCACCACTCCATTTGCTGTGGTCCTTAGATGGTTTGTGTTGCTGTATATTATTATGAGGCTACATGTGGGCCAAGCTGTCATACTGTCACAGACTGACATCTGGACATGCCCAAATATGACAGTCAGACAAAGGTCCACACATGAAGACAGGGTGTTAATAATGTTTTGCCAAACATAGACAGTTGGGAGTTTGGTTTGGTAATTGCTTGTTTGCTCTTATGGGTATGATGTCTGCTTCTCCACTGTCTGCCATTGCTGTTTTGACATGACCCTTTCTTGTTTTGCAAATAGTTGAAAGGCAAATGTAATGTTAGGACAGGTAGAACAGATATACAAGGCATACTTGTGCTCCTTCTGTGACAACCTGTGTTATTCCAGGGGTATGGCTATTGGCCAGTGACATGTTCTCAGTGCTGACAGAGAAATGTGGCAACCTTTTATAAACTAGTAGTACACTGACCTTCAGGTACCTGCTGTCCTACTAGGCACCATACCTCTCAACTTCTGAGAGCCAAACATCCAGACAAAGTCATAAGTAATTGGGAACAAAGGCATAAATATAGGGGACATTTTTAAGTATTGCCCTTACAAACATAGAAATGTTATTCAATTACACATTTTGCATTAGCATGCATTTTTCTACAGGGTATGAAGTCTAACACTACAATCTGTCATTATTTTGTGACCTTAGTCTTACGTGATTTGCCAAAGAATTGCCAGACAACCACTATTTCATGATACACAGACCACAAATATGATGCAAACTTCTGGACATTCTGCAATAGGTCTGTACATTTGAGAGGTACGGTAGGCACTGTGTAAGTTACTCCAAGCTGTTTACTGTCCATATGTGTGGCCCCCTGTCCATGACCTGTCCAGCTTTCCTGCAATAACATATATTGATGTCTGGACAGTGTGTACAACTCCTACTCTAGGTGTAGCTGACATGCAGAATAGTTGGCACTGCAGTTCTTGGAACATGGCCCTATCAGCCACAGTACTCTACCTTGGCCACTACGACACAACAGCCAGGGGTAAGTGCTGGCCACATCCTGACAGTATTTACCACACATATACATAGCTCATTGACTCCTGCATATTGTGGACATGAAACAAGTTATCATGTTGATTGGGACAGCCCTGGCAATGTGTGCTCTGCTGCTATTTCCCTAAAAACATACATTTTACTGCATTTCTATGGGAATACAGGTGGGGGGCACACCTGTCAACTGTACACATTTGCACAGCCTGTGCTGATATTTGCTTTACATTTTGGTTCCATTTAGCATAGTATTGTGCCCTGTCTTGGAGAATAGAGACATATCACTAAAGACCACAGGTCAGATTGTAATGGCATACATTTGAGTTTCAGACTTCTTCAGAGCCTTACTGCAACTGCAAGACCTGCTGTGCTATCATTGTGTAAGTCTGTAGGGTGGTATTTCATCACTGTCCCCATTTGTGGGCCTTTGCCAGACATTTCTTTATCGTTTTCTACAGCTGACTTGCTGGGTGAGGCTGAGGGGTGCGTATGGGACCCCCACATCCATGTCTGTGACCTATGACCCACCAGTTAGTTGCCACCCCCCTGCATATACTGCAGTGGGATTTGTCACCTTGAGTACTACTGCATAGTGTGGGGAAGCCCATTTTAGGAAAACATTTTCTGGTGTCCCACATAGCTGTCAGTTGTCTTCTGCTATCCCAGTAGGCCACACCATTCCCTGGCATGCATGCTGTGATACCATAGATATGCTACCAGAACATACTACTCCATTCATTTATTGTTAAGAAGACTGACTTACCTTGTACCTGTGGCAGTTGTGAGGACAGTGCTTGAGGACTGCCTATGTCAGATGCATGCCGTACACTGCCTATACATGGTAAGGTACAAATAGTGTGATGTGTGTGGCATCCATTTTACTGTGTGTGCGAGTCAGAGAGAGGTTCAGTCCCTGGGTCCCTACAGTTTCAGTGTGTGTGCTATGCATTGCCTCTTTTTCAAGGCCAGGGCATACTGAGCACACCTCCGTCTGCCTACAGGAGCTGGCTCAGGGGGTTCTTCCTCCGAGTCCCTCTGTGCCTGTGGGGACCTTTGCAATGGTGGGGGGGCTGTGTGGCCCTTCCCCATGCTATTCCTGCTGCAGATGTTTTCATAGGATCATATTGTGTAGCATGGCACATACTATGAACATGTGTGCACATGTAGCTGGAGAGTACTGCAGGGCTCCACCAGATATGTCAAGGCCATGGAACCATGACATGTGCATCCCAAACACATGCTCTATAATGATCCTGGTTTGTGCAAGTGTCTCATTAAGGCATTCTTGACTACATGTGTGTGCATTTCTGATGGGTGTTATCATCCAGGGCTCCATTGCATAGTCAGCATCCCCCATCAGATGGCCATATGGGATGTCCCCCCCGGAAAATCCCTGGTACAGCTGTGAGGAATGCCAGATGTGGGAGTCATGATAGCTCCCAGGGCTGCCAGCACACACATTCATGTTAATGCCATAGGCATTGCACATGACCTGGAAGATGATGGAGTGAAAGCACTTGTGGTTTACGTAGACCCTACCCTTTTCACCGGGTGGTGTTTTCATATGGATGTGCGTGCAGTCTAAGGCACCCAGTACCTCAAGGTAGTCTGCTACATGGTGGAAGAGGCACATATTGCTTATCCTCTTCTAAGGGGTTCTGGGGAAGTAAATATGCTCACAGCATGTGGTAGCATGGCATACAAGAACTGGTGGAGTACCCTGGATGAAGATGCCTGTGAGACCCCCATGATGTCCCTAGTAGATCTTTGGAAAGTACCTGTAGCTAGTATTCTTAAGGCTACACATACCTTGGTTATCCCCTGGGATGGGTTCCCCTCTTTTGGCTCTGGGTCTAAAAAGAGGCCAGCACAGCTCGATGAGTTGCTGAAGTATGTCCCTGTCCACCCTGTAGTGCTCTAGTATCTCCAGATCATGTAGCCCCTGGTAGGATACCCTGGGTCTAAACACTATTCTCCTTCTCCTCAGTCTGGGGTGGTGTCAGCATTATCTTCTTCAGCACCTTCAGCCTTTAGCACATACTGATGTATAGGCTCATAGGTTCATAGATTACTACTAAGCTAACTGCCCTTGCGAGCCATTTTAAGCCTAGCCAATTATATCCTGTGTGACTCAAACCCTGCACCTTGTGTTTGCAAGGCAAACACATTAACCATTAGGCTACCTCCCAACAAGCAACAGCAGCTCCTAACATTTTGTCAGTTAAAATTCTCCCAAATGTGTACACCAATAGTGCAGAGTTTGTAGGAAAACCAGACTGAAAAGTGTTTGCATAGTTTATACTGTTGTGCTGCAGATGCTGCCTGTGTCATTGGCTGGCTATGATATATTCCACCTGCCAGCTATATTATTTGTACTCAAGTGCCTTTATTCTGCTATTTCCCCTTTTTTCTCATCCCATGTCTGCCCCTTCTAAGCCCTGTGGCGCACCGCCCACACCCGCTGCTCAAATGTAAACACTTCTGCTGGCTCCTGTTGTTTTTTTCATGTTTCCCTTGTGTTTACGCCCCATGGTGCATCGCACAAACCATTGCAGCTATAGAAAACAGTTTTGTACAGCAAGGACCCTCGCAGGGATGCGAACACACTCAGCATTTCTTGAACTAGCTCAGACACACCCCCTTGCCTAGCTATGCTTAGCTATACGCAAATAGAGGCAGCAGAGCTCCAATGTGCTTACACCAAGCATGACACACACCCTTTTCATGTCAGCTTCTTCTCCTGCTTACATTGCAGCATTATAGCTCCTACACTGTTAGGTGCAGGTGGACATGGTCTCCCATTTTGCTATTCAATTAATTTAGCTCATCTGCATACCCCACTGCCTTAGTCCCTTGTTACACCACTACACCGGAGCCTTTCTGCTTAGCAACCAGTGTTACCTGTTATTGTTTTGGTTCTGCATGCTACCCACTATAATGGCAAAATGCAGATTTCACTTAAAATTGTCTTTTCACATTTTTTTAAATTTTTTGCATGATCTCGTTTGCGTGCCGCTGCACTACACTTAAATAGCAGACATTGGCCAAAAAAATTTTTTTTTTATTTATTATAATTTTGCAACTGTTTTCCATGCCAATGGCCATATTTTTGGCCATTGGTATTTCTAATGGTCATAATATATGCTGTACTTTGAGATGTCATGCCCCCGTTTTGATTTTTGCAGACATGTACATGATTAGTAACCGAATACAATTCTGCAACGGACACTGCTCTGACACGGATGCCTGCCTGCTTACTGAATCGCTAATTTACCTCATTTGCATGGTTTTCACCAGCAAATTAGGTAATTAGCATTATTCAGTGGTGTCTGTGCCAGAATAATGCTGGAAAGCTCGTGCATGCCCCCAACCTTGTTTACTGAATCGCTCAGCGGCCATATTCCATGCAGAAGCTGCTACACTATTCTGGCATGGTAAAATTGCTTTATTGAATCCCAGGGACTGATAAAAAAAAAGTGGCTGATTAGTTTAATTTACAATCTCTGCTAAACAACCAGAGAAATTGCAAATAAAATGTCTGATCATTGGCCAAGATAAAATTATTACAGATCATTGAAAGAAGACATTTTATTCATAAGAACATCAGGGAAAATATTTTATGCTTATTAGGGATAGGAAGGGAATGCTTACAAACAATCAGCATATGACTAACTACATGATATTTTAACTGTAAAGTCTCTTAATTCACACCCAGGAAGCCAGAGACTGAGTCAAAAACATTCAATTGTCCAGGGAATAAATTAATTCACAGTAAGACTATTCAGTCTAATCCATGCTATATTTTCATCCCAACCATTTGAAAATACCAGGGGCTCCATTCCCTGCATAGTAAGAAAGTGAAGGATCTGCTTTTCAAACTGATTAATACTTTGGGAATCTCAGTACTTAACTGCTCAATGTTAGTCATATAATAGCCCATTTAAAATCACATGAAGCAGGTCCTTAACCGAACAGACTGAACAACTAATCAGATGTTAACTGCAACACTTTCAACCACCTGTTGCTTAACGATTCCTGCATTTTCCATCAGAACAGATGCTAGTAGCCGATCTGCACTTGACTGGTGCCTTGCAGAATTGCCATAAAGCAGAAACACAACAGCAACATAATACATCCGCTGCCCTGAAATGACCAAGTGACACAGCTGACCTATTAACTACATGTGATGAACAAATGTAAAGAGAAAGACATATCGACAGAGTGAGATGCTTAAAACATTGCATTTCTCAAGTCCCATTTCTTAACATGATTATTCTTTTCCATGGGCATCTTTGTTCATCATCCATGCTACATTTTCATCTAAACCAGTTGCAGACATTTTGGCTTGCTTTCAACTAAGACCAAGAATTGTTTAAGTTCTACACAAAGTAGATTTATCTTCACATATTTCTGCATGGCCCATATTACAACTAACTATGCTTGAAGCAAGACCCAGTCATTTTCATTGGGATACTCACAAAACTGCCCTAAAACTGATTAGCTTAGTGATTTGTTTCCATTGCTTGTCTATTTATGCTAAACTTGCTGTAGCTATGGCATTTCAAATAGTTTAAATGTAGCCTACAAATGAAGAACTTGGTAACCATCTTCTCGTATTTATATAAACATCTTGCTGGTTTGGTTGGGTTTCATTCAATTAATTGGTTCCTTGAGGTAGCTAATGAAAAATGCTGAAGTGTGAAATGCTTAAGCTAGTTCTTGGTTGGAATATTCTACTTCTGAGTATTCAAGTATGCATATAGTTTGCAAATTCAAGTTTAAGGACCAGTACATGTGACAATTTAAAAAGTGTGTGCCCTGAATCAACGTTTATATGTTTGGATCTTTTTTTTTGTACTCTCTGCAAAAAAAAAGACGTATCTGAAATCTGGCCTGACTATAGAGCCTCCTCTTCTAGAACCACTACTTTAAAAGAGTTTGAACTCTAATTTGACAGTTCAGTTAGACTCTTACCTCTTCTGGAAAGATTTGTATTACACAGCACTCCCCTGCATAATGTCAGAAGTAGAAACAGGGCAAACTGACTCGACAATCTACATAAATCAAACACTGACGCTGCATAACAAAATTATAAAACAGCAAAATAAATTTAAAAAAATCAGTAAAAATCACTTATTTGTCAAAAAATAGTTATTTCAATAATCTTTAGATCAGTCACAACCCAAGCCTTAAATCACTTTATACAAGTGTATTCTGGCCTGACTAGTTTGTTAGACAGAAAACAAAATCCAGGGCCTAAGACCCCCAACTATGAAGTTGCTCAATGCTTCAGCGATGGTTTCAACATTGTACCTGACCTCCAACTAATTCTTCCGCACTTTAACAAGCGAACTATACTAACCATTCTCCTCTCTACCATCTAACATATAATTAAGTACACAAAACTTGTCATTATCACTTATGTGGCATGGAATGTGACACCTCTATCGGCCTACACGTGTCTTGTGTTCAAGCATTTCCTTAAAATTAAATTTAAGAAGCATAAGAAAACCAAATAGAAATAATTTGTGAACAATCAAAGCTATTAAAACTGCACAGATAGCAATGTTATCAGTAAGAAGTGTTCTTTACAGTGATGACAGTCTGTGCATTCACAGTCTTTTCCATAAGTACTCTATTATAATGCACACAATCCCCAACTTATTTTTTTTCTAAACTTTCACAAGCCAATTGTCACATTTTGAAAATTGCATAATCTAGACATATATTGTTAAAATATTTGTGTTAACCAGACATAAGCTTTCACGTGCCAAGACATTCCTCTACAGATGCATGTTTCAGATATTTACAGAAATATGAAAACATATGCTTAATTGCATAATTAGGAAAACAAATACTGGATACCTCTCAAGATGAGCAACTTGTAGTGCAAATATCAATGTTTTAGTCAACATCTAAGGTTTCACCTAATGTCATTAAACAGTTTGTAAGTCACTTTGTTTTTGAAGTATATATGGAAATATTGCTTATTTTCATAATTACTAACAGCTAGTAATATTTCCAGTATAGTGTGATATAAACCTGTATTTTTAGTGAATTGTCCTGTCTCCCACATGGGTGTTATACACCATACACCTCAATAAAATGCGGGTCTTAGGTATGAAAATATGAGCTTAAATATTAATAGCAAGTGACAGACAAATTTCTCCACTGCAGGACATCCTACACTAACAATATTTGTGTTATTTTGTTAATAACTCCTTGCCCTTTCTAATATTGCCTGCTATTAGCTGATAAGTCACTTGGTTATACCAACTAGACTCCAAAAACTTCTGGATGCCGTAAGAAGGTATGGGTGTGAACTGGAAAGATACAAATAAATATGTTTTAGGCTTGAGTGAGTTAACTAGCAAAAAGCTACAACCTACCTCCAAATCTTTTAAAATGTAGGTGCCCCCATACTTGCCTACCTTATTGTACTACAACTATAATTTTACAAAAAA